>NC_057813.1:676407990-676460740 GCF_018294505.1 Triticum aestivum | reverse complement strand
GGTCATGGCGATTATAGCAGTAGCGCGGTTTGTGTTGGACGCACTACTGCTATTTTCCTGTCAGCAGCGCATTTCTGTAACACGCGCTGCTGCTAAATAGCAGTAGCGTGGTATTTAGGGAGCGTTGTTGGTAAGATTATGTGTATAGGCTTTTCCCTAGTAGTGAGACGTTTGACTACATCAACCGTGTTACTAAACGCTTCCGCTTTCGGTCTATGAGGGTACGTGTACACACTCTCCCCTCTCGTTTCTATGCATCTCCTAGATAGATCTTTTGTGATTGTAGGATTTTTTTTGAAATACTACGTTCCCCAACAGTGGCATCCGAGCCAGGTCTATGCATAGATGTGATATGCACGAGTAGAACACAAAGAGTTGTGGGCGATAATAGTCATACTGCTTACCACTGACGTCTTACTTTGATTCGGCGGTATTTTTGGAAGAAGCGGCCCGGACCGACATTACATGAGAGCACTCATGAGACTGGTTCTACCGACGTGCTTTGCACATAGGTGGCTTCGGGGTGTCTATTTCTCCAACTTTAGTTGAATCGAGTTTGACTACAGTCGGTCCTTGTTGAAGGTTAAAACAACACACTTGACGAAAAATCGTTGTGGTTTTGATGCGTAGATAAGAACGGTTCTTGCTAGAAGCCCGTAGCAGCCACATAAAATTTGCAACAACAAAGTAGAGGACGTCTAACTTGTTTTTGCAGGGCTTGCTGTGATGTGATATGGTCAATACATGATGTGATATAAAATTGTCGTATGAGATGATCATGTTTTGTAACAGAGTTATCGGCAACTGGCAGGAGCCATATGGTTGTCGCTTTATTGTATGCAATGCAATCGCCATGTCAATGCTTTACTTTATCACTAAGCGGTAGCGATAGACGTAGAAGCAATAGTTGGCAAGACGACAACGATGCTACGATGGAGATCAAGGTGTCGTGCCGGTGATGATCTAGATCATGACGATGCTTCGGTGATGGAGATCATGAGCACAAGACGATGATGGCCATATCATGTCACATATTTCGATTGCATGTGATGTTTATCTTTTATGCATCTTATTTTGCTTAGTACGGCGGTAGCATTATAAGATGACCCCTTACTAAATTTCAAGGTACAAGTGTTCTCCCTGCGTATGCACCGTTGCTACAGTTCGTCGTGCCGAGACACCACATGATGATCGGGTGTGATAAGCTCTATGTTCACATACAATGGGTGCAAGCCAGTTTTGCACGTGCAGAATACTCGGGTTAAACTTGACGAGCCTAGCATATGCAGATATGGCCTCGGATCACTGAGACCAAAAATTCGAACATGAATCATATAGTAGATATGATCAACATAGTGATGTTCACCATTGAAAACTACTCCATCTCACGTGATGATCAGACATGGTTTAGTTGATGTGGATCACGTGATCATTTATATGAATAGAGGGATGTCTATCTAAGTGGGAGTTCTTAACTAATATGATTAATTTAACTTTCATTTATCATGAACTTAGTCCTGATAGTTTTTGCATGTCTATGTTGTTGTAGATCAATGGCCCGTGCTACCATTCCTTTGAATTTTAATGTGTTCCTAGAGAAAGCTAAGTTGAAAGATGATGGTAGCAATTACACGGACAGGGTCCGTAACTTGAGGATTATCCTCATTGCTGCACAGAAGAATTATGTCCTGGAAGCAACGCTAGGTGTACCCCCTGCGCCGGCAACTACAGACATTGTGAATGCCTGACAGACATGTGTTGATGACTACTTGATAGTTCAGGTTGCCATTGATACATCTCCAACGTATCTATAATTTTTGATTATACCATGCTGTTATATTATCATTCTTGGATGTTTTACAATAATTTTATAGTCATTTTATATCATTTTTTGTACTAACCTATTGACATAGTGCCCAGTGCTAGTTGCTGTTTTCTGCATCATTTTTTACATCACAGGAAATCAATATCAAACGGAGGCCAAACGCAATGCAACTCATGGAGGATTTTTTTGGGCCAGAAGAATGCAAGTGGGCCAAGGAAGCACTTGAGGGGCTGCTCGAGGGGAGCAACACCCACCAGGGCGCGCCAGGAGGCCTATTGGTCCATAGTGAGTAGCTAGATGGCTTCCTCTCTCTCTTGATTATCAATACAATGGTCTCTTGGAGATCCATATGATGTAAGTCTTTTGGCGGTGTGTTTGTTGGGATCCGATAAACTTTGAGTTTATGATCAGATCTATGTTTTTATCCACGAAAGTTATTTGAGTCTTCTTTGATCTCTTATATGCATGATTTCTTATAGCCTCGTATTTCTTCTCCGATATTTGGGTTTTGTTTGGCCAACTTGATCTATTTATCTTGCAATTGGAAGAGGTGCTTTGTAGTGGGTTCGATCTTACGGTGCTTGATCCCAGTAACAGAAAGGGAACCAACATGTATGTATCATTTCTACTAAGGATAACAAGATGAGATCTATATCTGCTGCAATATAGATAAACGGATCTCGTCTACATCATGTCATTGTTCTTATTACATTACTCCGTTTTCTCATGAACTTAATACACTAGATGCATGCTGGATAGCGGTCGATGTGTGGAGTAATAGTAGTAGATGCAGGCAGGAGTTGGTCTACTAATCTTGGACGTGATGCCTATATAATGATCATTGCCTGGATATCGTCATGATTATTTGAAGTTCTATCAATTTCCCAACATTAATTTTCCCCCACTGTTTTCTATTTTTCTCGAGAGAATCCACCAGTGAAACCAACGGCCCCGGGTCTCTTTTCATCATATTTTCCTTTGCGATCTATTTTCCCTTGCATTTATATTCAGATCTATTAAACCAAAAATACAAAAATACCTTGCTACAATTTATTGTTTCCGCGATCTGTTTATCCAATCTACAACTTTTATCTCATGTTATCTGCCTATCTTGAGGCATCATACCCAGAAGGGATTGACAACCACTTTAACACCTTGGGTTGCGAGTATTGGTTATTTGTGTGCAGGTGCTGTTTACGTGGTGTGAGGAGGTTCTCCTACTGGTTCGATAACCTTGGTCACATCACTGAAGGAAACACCAACCATCACTATACTACATCATCCCTTCCTCTTTGGGGAAATACCGACGTAGTTCTAGCAGACATCAAAAGGAATTTCTGGCGCCGTTGCCGGGGAGGATCTTCAACATCAACCAGGTTCCTAATCACAAATCTCATCTCCTTGCAATTTACATTATTTCCCATTTGCCTGTCGTTTTCCTCTCCCCCACTTCACAAATTTGCCTTTTTATTTACCCTCTTATTCGTTCGCCGTTTTCTCGTCAGATCTGTTTTTGAGTGCAATCTTGTTGCGTGGTCATCATGAATCAAGAGAACACCAAGTTGTTTGATTTCTCAAATACAAACAACAATGATTTTATTAGCACTCCGATTGCTCTCCCGCCACTAGTGTGGAGTCTTGTGATATTAATACTGCTTTGTTGAATCTTGTCATGAAAGGTCAATTTGTCGGTACTCCTAATGAGGATGCCGCGTCCCATCTTAAAACATTCGTGGAATTGTGCGATATGCAAAAGAAAAAATATGTGGACAATGATGTTGTGAAGTTGAAATTATTCCGTTTTCTTTGCGAGATTGTGCAAAAATTTGGTTTTCTTCTTTGCCTCACAGTAGTATCGATTCTTGGAACAAATGCAAAGATGCTTTTATCACCAATTATTTTCCACCTGCAAAAATTATTTCCCTTAGAACCCAGATCATGAATTTCAAGCAACTTGAACATGAGCATGTTTCCCAATCTTGGGAAAGGATGAAATTGATGCTAAGGAATTGCCCAACTCATGGGTTAAATCTTTGGATGATCAGACAAATTTTTTATGCGGGATTGAATTTTGTTTCTCGTAATCTCTTAGATTCCGCCGCGGGGGGTACCTTTATGGAAATTACTATGGGTGAAGCTACTAAATTGCTAGATAATATTATGTCAAATTACTCGCAATGGCATACTGAAAGAGCTCCTACTAGTAAAAATGTGCGACAGAAGAAATAAATTCTTTGAGTGAAAATGTTGATGCTCTTATGAATATGGTTGTTAATAAAAGTTATCCTATTGATTTTAATGATGTGCCTTTGTCTACTTTGATTGAGCAAAATAGTGATGCCATAGATGTGAATTTTGTCTCGCGAAATAATTTCAATAACAATGCTTATAGAGGTAATTTTAATCCTAGGCCTTTTCCTAGTAATTCCTCTAATAATTATGGTAATTCCTATGGTAATCCCACTTACAATAATAAAAGGAACACCTCCGATCTTGAGAACAATATTAAAGAATTTATCAATACACAAAAGGCTTTCAACACTTCGATAGAAGAAAAGTTGAATAAAATTAATGATTTGTCTAGAAGTGTTGATAGAATTTCTCATGAGGTAGAAACTCTTAAGATGAATTTTTTTGCCTAAAGTATAAGAATCAATTAAATCTCTTTATGTTTCTATGGATTAAAGTAAGAAAAGAACTGCTATGCTTAGAGCTAAAAGAGAATTTTTAGAAAAAGCGTTTTCAAGTGATTACTATCATAAAAGTAATGAAGATTTAAAGTGATTGGTGTTTATTCTATTGATTCACTGTTTAGTAAATTTAAGATTGATGAAAAAAAGACAGGAGAAGAGTCAACTTCAGTTAGAAGGTGTCCCTATGATTTGGAGGGTGAAAATATTGTTGAAAAAATTGATAGAAGTGGGTTTGAAGAGGTCAAGACTTTAACTAGTGATGTGCCCACTATTTTGGATTACGAAGACTTTAATTATGATAGTTGCTCTTTGATTGATTGCATTTCTTTGTTGCCATCCATGATAAATTCACCCCATGCTTATGAACAAAATAAAGCTTTTACTAAACATATCGTTGACGCTATGATGAAATCTTTTGAAGAAAAATTGGAATTAGAAGTTTTAATTGCTAGTAAATTACATGATGAATGGGAACCTACTATCAAAGTCAAGAATAAAAATTCTGAGTGTTTTGCTTTATGTGACTTGGGTGCTAGCATTTCTACAATTCCGAAATCTTTATGTGATGTGCTTGGTCTTATCGATATTGAAGAATGCTCTTTAAATTTGCACTTAGCGGATTCTACTATTAAAAAGCCTATGGGAAGAATTAATGATGTTCTTATTCTTGCAAATAGGAATTATGTGCCCACAAATTTTATTGTTCTTGATATTGATTGCAATCCGTCTTGTCCAATTATTCTTGGTAGACCATTTTTGCGTACTATCAGTGTCGTGATTGATATGAAAGAAGGCAATATTAAATTTAAATTTCCACTAAGGAAGAGAATGGAACACTTACCTAGAATAAGAATTAGGCCACCATATGAATCAATCATGAAGGCATCTTATGGATCTAGAACCAAAGATGACAAAACTTAGATCTCACGCGTTATGCCTAGCTAGGGGTGTAAAACGATAGCGCTTGTTGGGAGGCAACCCAATGAATAGAATTTATTTTTGCTTTTAACTTCATATTATTGAGTGTTAGCACAATTATGATACTGTTATGATTGTGTTTTTGTGTTTTAATTAGTGTTTCTACCAAGCATTGCCTTTGGGAAGACTTGGGTGAAAGTTTATTTGATCTTGCTGAAAAACAGAAACTTTTGCGCTCACGAGATTCGTTGTCATTTTTAACAAAAGAGTGATTTTAAGTTGATTATTTTTGTAGAGGATTAATAGAGAAAGTCTTCACGTCCACCAGTTTATTTCATAATTTTTGGAGTTTCATAAGTATTCGAAATTCTCAGATTGCTACAGACTGTTCTGTTTTTGACAGATTCTGTTTTCTTTGCGTTGTGTGCTTGTTTAATGATTCTATGGTTTTCTTTGATGAGTTTTTTCCATAGAAAAGTTGGAATACAGTAGATATAATGCAAAAACAAAATAATGATATGTTTTTACAGTACTTATAGTAGTGGTTTCGTTTTTATACGAACGGATCTCATGAAGGTTTTGTTTGAGTTTTGTGTGATTGAAGTTTCCAAGTTTTGGGTTATCTTACGAAGGATGAAGTAATAAGGATAAGCAAAATGCTAAGCTTGGGGATGCCCGAGGCACCCCAAGATAATATTAAAGAAGTAGCAAGCAACTAAGCTTGGGGATGCCCCCGAATGGCATCCCCGCTTTTTTCTAACGACCATCAGTATTTTACTTGAAACTATATTTTTATTCGTCACATGATATGAGTTTTGCTTGGAGCGTCTTGTATGATAAGAGTCTTTTCTTGTTTTGCTTTGTGTTTTAAGTGTTGAATCCTTGCTGGACACACCCTTTTAAGAGAGCCAAAAATTATGCATTGCTTGCTCATATGCTTCACTTAAATCTTTAGAGCCATGGACTTGCTCTAGTATTTCACTTATATCCTTTTAAGCACGGCGTGCTTTGCTAATTTTGAAGACATGCTCTCATGCTTCGCTTAGATTTATTTGGGAGTTAGTAAATTTTTAAGAAATTCTCTCTTGCTCCATTTATATTATTTTTAGAGAAAGAAAACTTTTTAAGCTTAGGATCTTCACTTATATTTGTTTGAGCTTATCAAAAGCAACATATGAAAATTGTCCCAAAGTGATAGATATCCAAGGAGGATATAATAAAAACTTTCATGAAGATCATTGGATAAAATAAACTTGATTCTTAGTAATGGTTTTGAGATATGATGATATGATATGTGAGTCATGTTGATGAGTAATTGTGCTTTAGTAAGAATATTGATGTTAAGGTTTGTGATTCCCTATGCAAGCACGTAAGTCAATAGTCATGCAATGAAATTTATATCCTACTTATGGTGCATTATTCAGTGTTACTTATTCTTAATACTTGGGTACGAGATTTTTCACTTTTTGGTTGGTCGCTCCTCAATCTTTTTGCTAGCCTTCATTTTGCACTAAGTATGATCACTACTTGTGCATCCAAAACCCTTTAAACCAGTTTAGCCATATGAGTCCACTATACCTACCTATATGCGGTATTTCCATGCCGTTCTAAGCAAATTTTCATGTGCCATCTCTAATATTCAAAATTAATTTCTCTTTTGTGTGCTGTACTACTCGCGAGGTGGTAAAGGGTAGCCAATATTTTCCATGCTAGATGTGTTATTCTCACGATGAGTGTTTATTCACTTGTCATTGCACGAGAGTACATCAAAGGTACTAGGGATGCCCAGTCCCGAAATGAATAAATGCATTTACTTTATGTTGTAAAATAATAAATTCCTTAGAAAGTGTTGGTATGGAAGGCACCTGTGGATACGACTAGCCATGGAAACTGAAAGTTATGGTGGAAAAAGGAATAAACTTTATTTTCTGTTTGGGAACCACCTATGATGTATCTACAATGGAAAGTGTTGGGATTCTCCAAGTCGTTTTCGTTGGTAGGAAAAGTATGCCTCTCAAAAATAATATTTTATCTCTCAATTTAAGCTTTGAGCTCTGGCACCTCTACAAATACCTACTTCCCTCCGCAAAGGGCCTTTCTTTTACTTATGCAATTTTTATTTTGAATTTGAGTCTCCATCTTCTCTTATAAAGCACCAACTAAGAAGCACTACGATCGTATTTGAGCATTTGGTGTAGCTAATATTCGAGTGTGTTTCATGAATGGATCAATTATTGAGCATGATGGGCTAGGGATAACTTGCTTTAGTGTTGATATTTTGAAAGTCATGGTTGCTTGTTGATATTCTTGAGTATTAAAGTCTTCATGTCAAAACTAGACTATTGCTTTGAATCATATAAAATTCCATATGTCCATGCCATAAAGAAAAAAATGTGGTGAACATGTTAGGCAACATTTGTCAGGGAAGCTGATCCACGAACACCTATGGGGACCGGTGGACCGGGCCCCTTTCGGTTCGGCGGGGTGCGGAGGTCGCATGAAGAGCGGATCGAGGCGAAGCAGACGAGCGGTTTACCCAGCTTCGGAGCTCTCCGAAGAGATAACACTCCTACTGCTGCATGTTTGAGTGTATTGAGTTCTTACTCGGGAGCGCTGAGTGCTACCGTACACACTAGCTGCTAACGAGACCGAGCGTGAGTGCGTTTCTGGCTTCGAACCCCTCCCCCTACGTTGCACATGGGCCTCCTTTTATATGCTCAAGGGGTCACCGACAGGTGGCAACGTAGACAAGGGTAAAAACGGAAAAAGAGGGGTGGTTGGTACAGCTACCTGTACAGTGCATCCTACCTAACCCTGACGGCAGGGGACAAAGGCATTAAATGCCCGTCTGCGTCGCCCAAACAGTGCAGAAAAGGACCGTCAGGGATGCCACCGCTTGCCACGATGGCCATCTTGTCAGCATCGCATGCCACCGCGCACCGCTGGCTGCACAGCCTCTCGCCACGCGTGCCTGGAAATGGCCCAGGGCGACACGTTGGTGGATGTGCTGGAGCGTGGGTATAGAGTGGTCGCTCGCCGTGGCAAGCGCCTTGCCGCGGTCGTTATCTTGTCGCGTCCGGAAGCTTGTCGCTCACCGGGCCTCGCTGGGACGCATGGCGCATCACAGCAAGTTCCTTGAGATGCCTTGGTTGGCCTTCCTGGCAAGCTCCTCTTGCCGGGGCCTTGTCTCCTGGGCTTGAATACTTTGTTCTTGAATGGCTCCAAAGGAACCACGGGGGACCTTGGCGGTCACCCGGCAAGCCTTGCCGCGGGGCGCTGCAACTGCTCGTGCACAAGTTCGGGATACTAGGGTACCCCTAATCTAGTACACCGACAGGAGCCCCCGGGCCTGGGCCACACACGGTGCCGAGCGCTATTGGGCCAGGCCTAAAACAGGGCACGGGCACACGCAGCCTAGGTTACGCCGTATCTTACTCCGTATCCACCGCGCCCTCCCCCAACGGCACACGTCGAATGCGGCGTCGTGGGAGAGATCGTGGGTGGTTTCTTTATTCGGAAGGATGAAACGTCCGCCCCCTCCCTCTTTATAAGCAGGGGAAACAGGGGAAGTTCGCCCATCTCGCCGGTTGTTACTCCAATTTCACAAATCTCCGCCGCCCCCCCTTCTTTCCGAAGCTGAAAGAGAGCATCGCTCCGGCCCCCATCGCCACCAGCACCACCAACGCCGTCGATCTCCCCCACCGCCTCCGCCATGGCTCCGAAAGCCAACAAGGGGTAGGGCGTGAAATCGGTCGAGGCGCAGTGGCTCACGGCGCTGCGAAAGGAGCGGGCCATCTTCCCCCCTCAGCTTGCCGCGAAGGAGCTGAGGGAGTACTACTACCTCTTCTGGTCGACGGAGACGCGGGCGCATCCGCGCACGAAGGTACTCCGGGCCGCCGCTTCGGGACTGGCTCCGAATGGGTAGCCCTTCTTCGTGCTGTTCTTCTACGGCGGGCTCTGCCCGCCCTTCTCTGAATTTTTCTGCGACATCATGAACACCTACGGGTTCCGCCTCCTTGACTTCACCCCCAACGCCGTTCTGACCATGGCAGTTTTCGCACATCTCTGCAAAAACTTTGTCGGAGTCCATCCAAACGTAGCTCTCTTCCGCCACTTCTTTATGCCCCGGGTTGAGAGAGGGGAGCCTCTTGCCGGCGGGATCGCCTGGATCTCGAGAGTCAGCAAGAAGGAAGCTTATCTAGAGGGAGAGCTCCGCAGCAAGTGGGAGTAATGGAGAGCAGAGTGGTGCTGGATTGTCGAGGAGAACCCGCAGCCATTTACCGCCCTGCGACAAGCCCCAATAGCGCGCGGCAACGATTGGAGCAACGTGGCCCCGGAAGACGATAGGCTGAAGATTGCCGTCACCCAGATCCTTCGCCTCAGGCTTGCCGGGCTCACCGTAGGCGCCGTTGGCGCAGATTTCTTCGCCGCCGCATCGCCCCCTTGCAGGAGAGGGGGATACCCGCCTGGGAGTTCCAGAACTCGGCGGATATCATGAGGCTGCGCCCGGGCCTCAACTTCAACTTCACTGTCCTGGAGCTGGACGCGATGCTCCTGGAACTGTTCAAGCGCGATCCTCAACATCCATTCATGTTGCCGAGGGGTGTCGTTCCGTTGTGCAACAATTCCTCGCTCGACCGCATCCGTGCAATGATGCCGCTGTGCGACTCGCATGGAATTGTCCCAACTTGGCAACAGCCGGCAGACGCTGTCGTGCAGGAGTTCTTTGACGGCCTGGTAGAAGTGCCGGTCCACGCTGATGAACAGAAGAGCCTCACCCGCGACACCACCGATGCGGAGATGCAGCGCATCGCCACCAGGCTGGAAGAGGCGGCGGCAGCCGCTGCCGCGGGTGAGTTTGGATTCACCGTGGAGGAGGCAGAGGCAGTAGAGGCGGCAAGCCTTGCCGAGCGCGAGGAGTTTGCCGGCGAGGAAGAGCTTGTCGGGCCCGAAGGTGAGTCGAGCGAGCCCGGCGAGGGAGAGCTTGTCGGACCCGAACCTTCAGACAGCTTGCCGCAAGCGGAGCCCCCAGCTCCACCAAGAAGGTGTCTCCGCAAGGCCGTGGACGTAGCGGGGCGGCAGATGGGTCAACAGCCATCGTGTCGCGCGACACGCTCTACCGCGGCAAGCACTGTTGCCGCGGGAGCGCCTCACGCCGCTGCAACAACTGGGGCGGGGTCTTCCCGGTCCACCGCTACTGCCCCTGCCAAGCGGGCAAGGGAACCTACTCCTCCGCCTTGTCGCACCGGAGGCGAGCCGGACTTCGATCTCTCCGTGCTCAGCTCCGACGAGGAAGAAGAAGAGTAAGATTCTTTGCTGTACTTGTAGTTCTTCAATTTGGTTGCTTTGTCTTGTATCTGATTTGCTTTACTCTGAACCTATTCCTTTTCAGGATGCTGGCCTAGAGAGCAGCGAAGAGAGCGAAGGCCCCAGTGATTGTCATCGAGGATGATCCCATTGCGATGGCAGGGGACATGTCCGAGACCACCTTGCCGGAGCCGGCAACTATTCCCCAAAGCAGCCCCCAGCGCAGCCCCCAGCATAAGTGTACAGTTTACTTCCTGCTGTCAGGCGCGCATAGGTGCTCTTTCTTTGCTGATATCTGACTGTTGGTTTGTGTAGGAGCAGAGCAGCCTCACCAGGAGGGCCCGGAAGCCGCTCCCGAAATGCCATCTGCTTCGACTACACCGCCAAGGGAGGATTCCCCGGCAAGGGAGCGTTCTCCGGCAAGGGACAGTTCTCCGGCAAGAGACAGCACCAGCGATCCTCCGGTGGTTGAGACCATGACTGCAGATCCCAGCACAGGTAATCCTCTTGCTTTAAAACTTCCCTTGGGTTCTTTTTCTTCTGATTTTCTCTTTGAGTATTTGCTTGACTTCTCTCCCTTTTCCGTCCGTCAGATCCACCTGCCACGGAGCCGATGGAAACAGAGGTCGCCGGCGAGGAGGGCGCGCGCGGCAGTACCGACGACACCGTCGCCACCGAAGGAGAGGCCGGCGCTGATGAGCCCGCCGGCGAAGAGGCCGCCGAAGCTGCCGCCGCAGAAGCTGGCGAGGGATCCGGCGATCGCACTGACGGCCCCGAGGCCGCAGGAGCGTCTGGCGCTACATCGACCGCCGATCCCTCCGCCGCTGCCGCAGCGCCAGGCTCCGAAGAGCCCCAGCCCGGCGCCTATTTGAAAGCCGGCGACGGTATCTTCATCAAGCTCCCCTGGGCGTCAAGCTCCAGGGCGCCGGTCGAAGGAGAGATTCTGGATGGACAGGTGCTCGCCTTTGCTGGGCTGACGCTGGTCGATCCGCCAAGCAGCAGCAGCGACGAGCCTAAGGAGGAGCGGCTGCTGCGGAAGCTGTTGTCGCTCTACCGCGCCCGACAAGCCAAGCTGGTATCCCGTGAAGCGCTTGTCGTGAAGGCGGGAGCAGACATTGAGAAGCGTGCGGAGGAGCTCCGGGGCATCAGGCAGGAAGCTCTCCGGTCTCTGGCAGAGGAGCGGGAGCAAGTCGCCGAGGAGAGGAAAGCTTTCCTCCTCGCGAAGGCTGAAGTTGAAGAGCAACAGCGGCTTGTCGCCGAAAATCTATTTGCGCATGACGGAGAGTTGGCGCAGCGCAAGGTCAACCTTGACAGCCACGAGGAGGAACTTGTCGCGCGCGAGCAAGCAATTGGCGGGGCTCTCAAGGAAGCAAAGGATGCCGCCGCCACTGCCGAGGCCGCCAAGAAGGAGATGGAGACGAAGATGGCGTAGCTGGAGGCCGATCTCAAGGCGAGCGGCGAGGAGCTTGCCGCGCTCAAGCGTGAGCGCGAGAAGGACGTCGTCACTCATGGCGAGCTGCAGGGTTGTCTCGCTGAGAGGAGCAGAGCGCTCAGCGCCGCCAAGGACTCCAACGTGGATCTTGAGTTGAAGCTGGCTACTTTGACTCAGACGCTGGATAGCGCCAGGGAGCGGGAGGTGGCCTTGACGGAGAAGATCAAGGCCGACGAGGCGCAGCTGGCGAGCGCTGCTGCCGCCCAGGACACCTTCAGGGAGAATGTGGAGCACTAGACGGAGGGTCTTGTGGATGTTGCCGCCGCCATCGATGGGGAGTTGGCGCAGCTGGGGATGGAGGATCTCGGGTACTCCTCCGATGAGCACCTCCAACCCAGTGCCAAGCTCAGCTTGTTCTTCAAAGGCGTGGCGACGGCCCTCCAGTGACTCCGGGAGAAGATCCCAAAGCAGCTGGCCGACGAATCGCGCAAGATCTGCGCGGGAGTTCTTCAAAAGGTGCTGGTGAAGGTGGCCTTCCGCAACCCAGGCCTCAACCTCACCAACGTCCTCAGGTCCCTGCCGCCAGATGCTGATCTGGAAGCGCTCAAGGCCCTTGTCGCACCCATTGTGGACAAGGTGAGCGAGATCAAGAGGGTTGAGGGAGATCGCGTAGATTAGGCCGCCCGTTTTCTCTTTTTCTTGTCGCTGCTAGTCATGTTATAAGAACAATTTGTTAGATCTGCGACAAGCTATCTTGTAATATAACTCTATTTTGGGTAGAGATTGCTATGTTATTTCCTTTACTTGATTCCTTCCTTTGTATGTTTTTGCCCTACGCTTTTAGGAAACTTGTCAGCGCAGGCACCTGGGTCGCGAGCGCTGAGTGCGGGACGTCAGCAGCCTGCTGGCGGTGCCGCTTCCGACAAGAAACCTTGTCGCAACTAGTCGCAGCTCACTTAAGTTGTTGAGCGGACTCGAAAGAAAGTAAGGGCGCAACTAGCTACGAGTTGGTTCCTCTGCGCACAGGTTTTCCATACAAAGTATGGTCGTTCGAGGAAGATAACTTAAAAATTTAAAACTAATTGCTCAAACTTTGGCAACTTAGCTTTTTTGTCGTTTGCTTCCCGGTAAGGCGAAACTTCCTTGAACGACGCCTGGTCCACACCATTATCTTCTCCTTTCCCCCCGGCAAACTTGTGTGCGAGGGAACCTTGCTTTCCTTTTTGAGAAAAAGAAAGAAGAGAAAATAAAGATATGGAGGCTTGCGGCTCGTTATTGCTTACCGGGGTTAGGTACTGCACAAAGTGTCAGATAACACATGCAAAGATAGTAGAGAGCATGAAATTGACAAGATGTGCGGAGCACATGGGCTTTACTTATGCACAGGTTCTGCGCCCGGCTTTGTACAAAGGATTACATGCAACATCGGCAAGACTTGTACAAAAGGTGGTTGCCGGAACAGGTTCCGGCAACCGCGCCTTATGGGTAAAACTTACGAAGATGCTCAATGTTCCAGGAGTTGCTCACCGGAATGCCATCTTCGGTCTCAAGGCAGACAGCGCCAGGCCTAGTGACTCGTTTCACCCGGTAAGGGCCTTCCCACTTCGGCGTCAACTTGTTGGAATTCTTGGCGGATTGAACGCGCCGAAGAACAAGGTCGCCTTCCTCGAGACTTCTGGCATTAACTTTGGGTCTATGGTAGCGGCGCAAAGCTTGCTGGTATCGAGCAGCTCGTATAGCAGCCTGAAGAAGGTCTTCCTCAAGGAGCAGCGCGTCATCTTGTCGCAGCTGCTCTTGCTCAAGCTCATCATAAGCGAGCACTCGAGGTGACCCGTATACGAGTTCTGTGGAGAGAACTGCCTATGCTCCATAGACTAGAGCGAAAGGTGTCTGGCTAGTGGCTCGATTTCACGTCGTCCTGATCGACCAAAGAACCACCGGCAGCTCCTCAATCCAGTTCTTTCCGCACTTGTGCAGCCTGTCGAAAGTCCTGGTCTTGAGCCCGTGCATCACTTCAGCATTTGCCCTCTCCGCTTGACCGTTGCTTCTCGGATGAGCAACAGAAGCGAAGCAGACCTTGGCGCCAAGATCTTGGACGTACTGCATGAAGGTGCGGCTCATGAATTTGACTGCTGACTTTGTTGTCACCTTCCTGTTAGGGATCCCGAAACGGCAAACAATCGACCTGAAGAACTTGACTGCTGACTGTGTTGTCACCTTCCTCGCTGGTTCCACTTCCGGCCACTTTGTGAACTTGTCGATTGCAACGTACAAGTACTCAAAGCCCCCGACAGCTCGGGGAAAGGGGCCGAGGATGTCGAGCCCCCAGACCGAAAATGGCCAGGATAAAGGGATCGTCTGGAGAGCTTGAGCTGGCTGGTGTATCTGCTTGGAATGGAACTGGCACGCTTCACACTTGGTTACTTGTGCAGTTGCATCCTGGAGGGCTGTCAGCCAAAAGAAACCTTGCCGGAATGCTTTGCCGGCAAGTGCTCTTGCGCCAATGTGGTGACCACATATGCCTCCATGTATCTCTGCCAACAGCTTTTGTCCGTCTTCCCGGTGAATACACTTCAATTTCACACCGTTGAGTCTTCTTCTGTACAGTGTGTTGTTGACAAACTGGTACATACTTGACTACCGGGCTACTCTTTCCGCTTCTTCTTGCTCTTCGGGAAGTTCTCCTGTCTGAAGGTAATGGACAATCTGCTGTGCCCATGCTGGAGCTTGCGGCTCGACAACAAGGACTAAAGGCACATCTGCTGCTGCGGGAACATCTGCTTCTACGGCGAGAACCTGCGGCTCAGCCGGAGCTTGATGTTCCCCGGCAAGCTTGCCGGAGCAAAACTTGTCGGGAGCGTCTGCTACGACGGAACAAACCCTAAGGCTTGCCGGAGCAGACTGCTCCTCAGCACCCTTGGTGTTGATCTTGGGGACCCTCTTGGCGGCGGCTTCGGGGAGCTCTGCCGGAAAATAGTCACCAGAAATCAACTTCCTCTTCTTGCTCTATCCAGTTGATGGCGTTATAGACGGTTGAGTCAGCTTGAGCACAAAGATCCCTGGTTCCACAGGTAACTTAAGTGCGGCGCACTTTGACCGGCCATCGGCAATGTCGTTCTGAGCTCTAGGAACATGTTCCATCTGTAGGCCGTCAAAGTGCTCTTCTAGCTTTATCACTTCATCAACGTAAGCTTCCATCAACGGACTCTGATAATTCTTGTTCACTTGGCGGATGACAAGCTGTGAGTCACCCCTTACAATGAGCTTCTTGATCCCAAGGTCTGCTGCGATCCTGAGACCGGCAAGCAAACCTTCATACTCTGCGGTATTGTTCGTTGCTTGCTCCTTGGGAAAGTGCATTTGGACTACATACTTGAGGTGCTCTCCGGTGGGTGCAACAAGTAGCACGCCTGCATCGGCGCCTTGCAGCGAGAAGGCACCATCAAAGTACATCAGCCACTCTTTGCTTGCCTCCTTGACGGGGATGCTCGTTTCTGGAATTTCTTCATCTTGTGTTGGCGTCCACTCTGCTACGAACTCCGCCAATGCTCTGCTTTGGATAGTTGAAGTGCTCTCAAACTTCAGGCCAAAGCTTGACAGTTCCAGTGCCCACTCGACAATCCTGCCTGTTGCTTCTGGATTTTGCAGTATCCTCTTCAGCGGAAAATGAGTGACGACTGTGATCTCATGTGCTTGGAAGCAATGGCGCAGCTTTCTCGAGGCCATGAGAAGGCCTAAAAGCAATTTCTGCACACCGTAGTACCTTGATCTAGCCCCCTGCAAAAGGGAACTGACAAAGTAAACTGGGCGCTGCACCATTTTTTTCTGCATTTTCTCACGCGCCTGCGCAGATCCATCTTTGTCGGGACCAGAGCTTGTCGGTGAAGTCCCTTGCTTGTCGCTGGATGCATCTGCCGTGGTTGCTGGCTCATCATCCGCCTCCCTCTCCGCTACTAACGCAGCACTAACCACTTGATTGGTTGCCGCTATATACAGCAGCAACTTCTCTTGTGGCCTAGGTGCGACAAGTGGTGGACTGGAGGACATGTATCTCTTCAAGTCCTGCAGCGCAACCTCCGCCTCCGGAGTCCATTTCATTGGACCTGCCTTTTTCAATATTTTAAAAAATGGCAGGGCGCTCTCAGCAGACCTAGAGATAAACCTGCTGAGAGCAGCTACGCAACCGGCAAGTCTTCGTACATCCTTGACGCGCTTTGGTGCTTCAATCTGCTCAATGGCCTTGATCTTGTCGGGATTGGCTTCAATTCCCTGCTGAGACACGAAGAACCCGAGAAGCTTGCCGGAGGGGACTCCAAACACACACTTCTCGGGGTTAAGCTTGAGGTTGATCTTGCGCAGATTTGCAAAGGTTTTGTCTAAATCTTGAATCAGAGTCGCCTTGTCCTTGCTCTTGACCACTATGTCATCCATGTAGGCTTCCACATTTCTGTGTATTTGCGGCTCAAAAGCGTCATGGACTACCCTTGGAAATGTTGAACCAGCATTCTTTAAACCAAAGGGCATCCGTATGAAACAGTATGTGCCACATGGTGTGATGAATGCGGTCTTTTCCTCATCCTCTTCTGCCATGAAGATCTGATGGTATCCTGAGTATGCATCAAGAAATGAAAGCAAGTCACATCCGGCCGTGGAGTTAACAATCTGGTCGATGCGGGGCAAGGGAAATGGGTCTTTGGGACAAGCTTTATTGACATCGGTAAAGTCGATACAAAGCCTCCATTTCCCGTTAGCCTTGCGCACGACTACAGGGTTAGCCAACCACGTAGGATAGAGCACTCCTTTGACAAGGCCTGCTGCTTCCAATTTCTTGATCTCTTCTGCGATGAATTCTTGGCGCTCCACTGCCTGCTTCCTGACTTTCTGCTTGACGGGTCGCGCATGAGGACAGACGGCAAGGTGGTGCTCGATTACTTTCCTGGGAACACCGGGGATGTCAGACGGTTGCCATGCAAACACGTCGACGTTCGCCCGCAGGAAAGCAGCGAGCGTGCTTTCCTATTTAGGGTCGAGAGTGGCACTAATGGTGAAGGTACTACCAGTGCCGTCCTCCTTGGCGGACACCTTCTTGGTCTCTGGTGGAGCTGCCATTGCCTTCTTACACTTGCCGGTGGAGCTCGATGGTGCGTCCTCGACGGTAGCGCAGCACTCCGAAGAGGTGCGCTTGCCGGAGTGGGCATCAGAACTCTTGCCGGACTTAGTCTTTTTCTTCCCCTCGGGAGCTTCAACGGCAAGTGATTTGCGATCTATTCCGGCTGCTGCTTCCGGTAGATCTTGTTGGCGCAGATAAGAGCGTCCTTCTTGTCGCCAGGGACAGAGATGACACTTATCGGGCCTGGCATCTTCAGCACATTGTATGCATAGTGAGAGGCTGCCATGAATTTGGCGAGTGCTGGACGGCCGAATATCCCAGTAAGGCAATGGAAAGTCAGCGATGTCAAAAGTGACCCTCTCAGTCCTGAAGTTCAACTCGCTGCCAAATGTTACCGGCAACGTGATCTTTCCCTTCGGCTTGCTCCTTCCCGGATTGATTCCTTGGAATGTGCCAGTCTCTTCGAGCTCGCTGTCAGGGATCTGGAGTTTCTGGAGCACCGCGGAGGAGATCAGGTTCAAGCCGGCCCCGCCGTCAACTAGCATCTTAGTGACCTTGAGGTTGCGGATAGTTGGTGAAACCAACATCGGCAAGCACCCGACCGCAGTTATGCGATCAGGGTGGTCCTCAATATCAAAGATGATAGGTGTGCTGGACCATTTCAGAGGCTTCCGTGACTCGACGGGTGGTTCTGCCGCATTGACTTCCCGTACCCACTGCTTGAGCTGGCGGTGTGAAGTATGCAGAGAAGCACCACCGTCAACGCACAGGACCTCTGTGGCTTTCTAGAACTCCTGCTCATCGGTCTCGTCATCATCCATATCTTCATCGTCGTCGTCATGTTCATCCTTGTCGCGGCCGCGGGGAGGTCTGTCTCCTTGCCGCTGCTTGGCCTTGCCGCGGCGTCCCCCTTGGCCGGGGCGTTTCTTGCCGGCTCCTCTAGCACCTTCCTGGGCCTTCTCCTTGTCGCGTCGCTCGTACTCAGCCTTTTGCTGCTCGACAAGCTGCTCGACCTTCTTGCAGCTCTGGAGGTCATGTCCCTTGGTGCGGTGGATCTTGCAGTACTTCTTGTTGGTGCTGTCCTGCTTGTCGGCGATCGCCACAGCCTGGTAGTTGGTGCCCGCGACAATCTCCTTGCCGGAGCTACCAACTTTGGCTCTCTTGGCGCCACCTCCGTTGCCAGACTGCTCAACGACTAGCACATCTTTGCCTTTCTTCTTCCTGTTGTTTCACCGCCGGTTTTTCTTTGCCAGGGCAGCATCCTCACTATCAGATCCTCCTGCTTCTGTATTCTCTCCGGGGAGTTTCCTCCCTTCCTCAGCACGTGCACACTTGTCGGCGAGGGCATATAGCTCACTGACGTCTCTGATCTTGCACATCACCATCTCCTCCCGCATCCTGTGGTTTCGCACCTTCAGATGGAACGCGCTGATTATCGCGGCAGGGTGGACATCTGGGATGTTGTGCTGTACGCGGCTGAATCTCTGAATGAACTTGCGCAGGGGCTCTCCTTCCTTCTGGGCGAGCAGATGAAGGTCGCTCTCTTGGCCATGAGGTTTGTGGCCACCTGTAAAGGCGCCGACAAACTGATGGCATAGGTCTGCCCAAGAGGATATGGAGTTGTCCGGCAAGTGCATGAGCCAGGATCCGACATTGGGCTTGAGCACCAGCGGGAAGTAGTTGGCAAGGATCTTGTCGTCTCGCCCCCCGGCAGCTTGCACCGCGATGGTGTAGATGCTGAGGAACTCCGACGGATGCGACTTGCCGTCATACTTCTCTGGTACGTCTGGCTTGAAATTCTTTGTGCTGGGCCACTGGACTTGCCGCAGCTCACGAGTGAACGCAGGGCAACCTACCGCGTATGGCAGGTCGCCTGGTTCTCCTGGCGCATGCATGTCGACAGAGGGCCCAGCGCGCTGGTCGGATTGACGCCGTGCTTCTCTTCGGCGCTCGATGCGAGTACGAGCGTCTTCTTGCTGTCGTTCGTGAAGAACTTGGCGTTGATCGCGACGAGCTCGTGGATCCGATGATGCAGTGGAGTCGTTGTCGAGGTGGATCCGGCGAGTCGGCGATCTTGGCCTTCAGGGTGGAGAGTGCATGGTGGTGGCACCTCCACCAGTTTCGTCGCCATCGGCTCGTGCCTGGCAGCCCTGCCGCGGCAACGATGTACTCGGCCGCCACGGAGTGTCGCCGTTGGCAAAGCCAATGAGACTCTGAATGGTGGCCCTCCATTCGTCGATCTTGTCTGTTGTTGGAGGGTAATCCAGGAGCAGTTGAGCTCGCGCCAAAGCTTCTACTGGAGTGGTGGGCGGCAGTGGCGAACGGCGTGAGGAGCGGGATATGCTCGGACTTCTAACTATGTTAGAAGGAGAAGTATCCCGTCCAGGCGACCGTGTCTCGCTCGTGCCAGCACGTTGGCGTGCATGCTGGTCTTGAGCGCCCCGAGATCCACCAGCTCGATCTTGGTCCAACAAACATATGGTACTGCGAATACCATGACGTTGTCGGTCCTGCGACTCCTGAGATGGGCGCGGTGCATGCACGGACGCCGAGGTGTGCGCAGCCTTGTCCTTGGACCTGGCATCACTGTCAGCTCCCTCGTCGGCGCCCGTTCTTCCGCCGGCGTCTACCCCACCACCCGCTTGCTCCGGTGGCGGCGGGATCGACGCGGACGGAACAGCTGCCTCCGAAGCCTTCTTCTTCGGTGGCATGTCGATGAAGAAGATGACGATCTGGCTCGTGTGAACGCCGGATCAGGTTCACACAACCTCGACGCGCCCTACCTGGCGCGCCAAAGATGTCGGGGAAGCTGATCCACGAACACCTATGGGGACCGGCGGACTAGACCGCTTTCGGTTCGGCGGGGGGGCGGAGGTCGCACGAAGAGCGGATCGAGGCGAAGCACACGAGCGGTTTACCCAGCTTCGGAGCTCTCCGGAGAGATAACACTCCTACTGCTGCATGTTTGAGTGTATTGAGTTCTTGCTCGGGAGCGCTGAGTGCTACCGGACACACTAGCTGCTAATGAGACCGAGCGTGAGTGCGTTTCTGGCTTCAAACCCCCCTCCTACGTTGCACATGGGCCTCCTTTTATATGCTCAAGGGGTCACCGACAGGTGGCAACGTAGATAAGGGTAAAATGGAAAAAGAGGGGTGGTTGGTACAGCTACCTGTATAGTGCATCCTACCTAACCCTGACAGCAGGGGACAAAGGCATTAAATGCCTATCTGCGTCGCCCAAACAGTGCAGAAAAGGACCGTCAGGGACGCCACCACTTGCCACGATGGCAATCTTGTCAGCGTCGCATGCCACCGCGCACCGCTGGCTGCACAGCCTCTCGCCACGCGCGCCTGGAAAGGCCCCAGGGCGACACGGTGGTGGATGTGCTGGAGCGTGGGTACAGAGTGGTCGCTCGCCGCGGCAAGCGCCTTGCCGCGGTCGTTGTCTTGTCGCTTCCGAAAGCTTGTCGCTCACCGGGCCTCGCCGGGACGCATGGCGCATCGCGACAAGTTCCTTGAGATGCCTTGGTTGGCCTTCCCGGCAAGCTCCTCTTGCCGGGGCCTTGTCTCCTGGGCTTGAATACTTTGTTCTTGAATGGCTCCAAAGGAACCACGGGGGACCTTGGCGGTCACCCGGCAAGCCTTGCCGCGGGGCGCTGCAACTGCCCGTGCACAAGTTCGGGATACTAGGGTACTCCTACTCTAGTACACCGACAACATTCCACATCAAAAATTCTGTTTTTATCATTTACCTACTCGAGGATGAGAAGGAATTAAGCTTCGGGATGCTGATACGTCTCCAACGTATCTATAATTTTTGATTGTTCCATGATGTTATATTATCATTCTTGGATGTTTTACAATAACTTTATAGTCATTTTATATCTTTTTTGGTACTAACTTATTGACATAGTGCCGAGTGCTAGTTGCTATTTTCTGCATGTTTTTTACACCGCGGGAAATCAATATCAAACGGAGTCGAAACGCAATGCAACTCCTGGAGGATTTTTTTGGGCCAGAAGAATGCCAATGGGCCAAGGAAGCACCGGAGTTGCTGCTTGAGGGGAGCAACACCCACCAGGGCATGCCAGGAGGCCCAAACGCACCCTGGGGGGTTGTGCCCACCGCGGGTGCCCCCTGAGCCGCCTCTTTGCTATATAAATACCCAAATATTGCATAAACCCTAGGGGAGTCGACGAAATATTGATCCAGCCACCGCTGAGTCCAGAACCACCAAGATCCAATCTAGACACCGTCATGGAGGGGTTCACCACTTCCATTGGTGCCTCTCTCAGGATGCGTGAGTAGTTCTTTGTAGACCTATGTGTCCGTAGTGAGTAGCTAGATGGCTTCCTCTCTCTCTCTCTCTCTCTCTTGATTATCAATACAATGGTCTCTTGGAGATCCATATGATGTATGTCTTTTGGCAGTGTGTTTGTTGGGATCCGATGAACTTTGAGTTTATGATCAGATCTATGTTTTTATCCATGAAAGGTATTTGAGTCTTCTTCGATCTCTTATATCCATGATTTCTTATAGCCTCGTATTTCTTCTCTGATATTTGGGTTTTGTTTAGCCTACTTGATCTATTTATCTTGCAATGGGAAGAGGTGGTTTGTAGTGGGTTCGATCTTACGGTGCTTGATCCCAGTGACATAAAGGGAACTGACGCACATGTATTGTTGCTACTAAGGATAACAAGATGAGATCTATATCTTCCGCAATAGATAAATGGATATCGTCTACATCATGTCATCGTTCTTACTGCATTACTCCATTTTCTCATGAACTTAATACACTAAATGCATGCTGGATAGCGGTCGATGTGTGGAGTAATAGTAGTAGATGCAGGCAGGAGTCGGTCTACTAATCTTGGACATGATGCCTATATAATGATCATTGCCTGGATATCATCATGATTATTTGAAGTTCTATCAATTTCCCAACAATAATTGTTTTCCCACCGTTTGCTATTTTTCTCGATAGAAGCCACTAGTGAAACCTACGGCCCCCGGTTCTCTTTTCATCATATTTTCCTTTGCGATCTATTTTCCCTTGCATTTATTTTTAGATCTATTAAACCAAAAATACAAAAATAACTTGCTACAATTTATTTGTTCCACGATCTATTTATCCAATCTGCAACTTTTATCTCACGTTATCTGCCTATATTGAGGTGCCGTACCCGGAAGGGATTGACAATCCCTTTAACACGTCGGATTGCGAGTATTTGTTATTTGTGTGCAGGTGCTGTTTACGTGGTGCGAGGAGGTTCTCCTACTGGGTCGATAACCTTGGTCTCATCACTGAGGGAAATACCTACCGTCGCTATATTGCATCATCCCTTCCTCTTTGGGGAAATACCGACGCAGTTCTAGCATACATCAAAAGGAACTTCTGGCGCCATTGTCAGGGAGGATCTTCAACATCAACCAGGTTCCTAATCACAAATCTTATCTCCTCTCAATTTACATTATTTGCCATTTGCCTGTCGTTTTCCTCTCCCCCACTTCACAAAATTTGCCGTTTTATTTTCCCTCTTTTTCATTCGCCGTTTTCTCGTCAGATTTGTTTTTGAGCGCAATCTTGTTGCGTCGTCATCATGACTCAAGAGAACACCAAGTTGTGTGATTTCTCAAATACCAACAACAATGATTTTATTAGCACTGCGATTGGTCTCCTCCCACTAGTGTGGAGTCTTGTGATATTAATACTGCTTTGTTGAATCTTATCATGAAAGATCAATTTGTCGGTACTTCTAATGAATATGCCGCGTCCCATCGTAACACACTCATGGAATTATGCGATCTGCAAAAGAAAAAAGATGTGGACAATGATGTTGTGAAGTTGAAATTATTTATGTTTTCTTTGCGAGATCGCACAAAATTTGGTTTTCTTCTTTGCCTCGCAATAGTATTGATTCTTGGAACAAGTGCAAAGGTGCTTTTATCACGAAGTATTTTACGCTCACAAAAATTATTTCCCTTAGAACCCATATCATGAGTTCAAGCAACTTGAACATGAGTATGTTGCACAATCTTGGGAAATGATGAAATTAATGCTAAGGAATTGCCCAACTCATGGGTTAAATCTTAGGATGATCAGACAAATTTTTTATGAAGGGTTGAATTTTGTTTCTCGTAATCCTTTAGATTCCGCCGCGGCGGGTACCTTTATGGAAATTACTTTGGGTGAAGCTACTAAATTGGTAGACAATATTATGGCAAATTACTCGCAATGGCATAACGAAAGAGCTCCTACTAGTAAAAAAGTCAATTCGGTAGAAGAAATAAATTCTTTAAGTGAAAAAGTTGATGCTCTTATGAATATGGTTGTTAATAAAAGTTCTCCTATTGATTTTAACTAGTTGGGTGACCCGCGCATTTGCGCGGCTAGACTTCATTTACATGTTTATTTATTCTACTGGTTTTGCTCTACATATGTTCATTCATTTGATCCATCCCTATATATGTATTTATATAAAACATATATCCAAAATGTATACTATTATAAAACATGATGAAACTTTGCACTTTCTATGAAGTTGATGCTAATGATATGATTGTTCCCTCAATGAAATATCTAAAGACCAAGACATGCATCCCACCATGCCAAACCATTGGCTTTGGTACTAATCTCTAGCTTTAACAGTTTCACCTTTTCATCCATGTTCATTTGTCTTTGCACCGGATATTCTTTTAGAAATTTACAGAGAAAGGTGAAAAGATTGATGACATGCAAATACACTATTATCTGTGCCATCACTATCTGTTAGAACACTGTCAGATATCCACATATCCATATATATGTTTCCACATCTTCTGATCGCGCCATTCACTAATTGTTATATTTGGTATTTTTTCCCCACCAGTATTTGTCCATCCATAGTTATATTATACTACAAAAGTGCCAAAATGTGCATCTTCGGAAAATAGATAATATTTGGGAATTCTTCTTTTAATTGTATTATTTTTTATTTGGTCTGTGATAAAAATCGGCACCCTGCCATTCAAGCCATATAATTTCATACCAATCTTCAGATTTCTCTCTTCCACTATTGTTTGTCATTCCTATTTGATAGATCTTTTAAAATACAAACAATTATGGTAGTTGGCATGTGTGTCCTATGAAAAAATCATTAAACAACAGGTGAAATATTTTTGTTAAACACAGAATTGTTGCTAAAGTCATCGATGCCCGCCTGACAAAAGGTGAGTAACGACACTAATATTAGATTCCTACTACTCCAAGCCATTTCATCATTAATTAAATGCCTAAATATTATGTTATCTTCCTTTATATGCATCATCACTGTTTGATGTGCAATTTTGTTTGTAGATAGCATGATATCATGGATGTCGACATCCCATGCATGCTTCTAAATGCTCGTGACAATATCCTCCCACTCTAATTGTTTGTGTAGCCTGACCATCTAAGGCTATGTAGCTGTCGATGTATATCTGAAAAAAACAATTGGTGTGTATTCATATAAAACTATTTGGCTCGTCCGTATAGTGTATTGAAAGATATGCTAGAAAATATGAAAAAAATGACGAACTTCATATTGTAGACCTCTATTATAGAATATCATAGCCATTAGATGTTCTAAATTCCATCCAATCACTACAAAACAATTCACTCTTAATAAAATGGATTTTATAATAAAAGGTCAAATGCATTGGACGTCTATCTAAGAAATTTGTAGTTAATTCACAGCCAAGTGATCATGCACACATGCATGATATATATCCCACCTAGAAAACTGAAAATATGCATATACCGCACAAAAAAGCATATATCTCACAAACGATGTGCATGCACATGATATCTGTAGCCTAGAAGAAATTGCTAATCATGCTCGAGCTCCATGGAGCTTGAATTTTGAACAATTCAAAATTCAAATTTTTTATGTTCCATAAAAATCTAAAAGTAATAAAACACATACGTGTTGATATATACTACTTGTCTGTAACATTTCATGGCGAAATACATTTATGTGGGATCTATGCAAAATAATAATAAAGTCATGCAATTATAGCACATGTTCTATTCACTATAAAGGTATACATGAAAATTTTACACGCGTCTAGTATACACGTATAAGTACTTACCTATTTATTTTCAGAATTTGGAAACTTAGTAGATTTGTTTTATATTTTCCAATATTTTGAGTTCGATTCTTCTTTTGTGTGGGGAGTTTCGAGTTCGATTCAATGGAGAGCTAAAGTCGAAAATCCTCAATCATACCTAGCAATGGAGTTCAATTCTAGGTAGTATATGGTATAATGAGGAATCAATTCACGTAAGTGATGTACCAATGCAAGAAACAGATTGCTCAACGCACCTGTTCACGTCCATACGCATGTGTACATGCGTGCTTGTGTTATGCTCGGCCGAAGCTCTTGATCATGACCACTGCTTTACTCGACGTGATCTCGGTGCCACAACCTGACTAAGCGACCACACAGCCACGTCAGTGCGTTCATGCGTTCCTGTCCTGCAACAAACACATCTGCTGCTATCGTAGCCTCATAGCCCAGACTGGCGATTCTAAAATCATAAATATGCAGCCAATAGATAATAGGTGATAATCTAGTCACAACAAAATGCAGGTCTTTGATGGTTCTCACTCTGGTTCTAAATCGCAGATTGTCGCCTGTGTGGCAACAACATCAGCGACGGTGGTGCTGCCGCTTGTGTGGAAACAGTTAACATCAGTGAAGGTGCGCCGGCGAGGTCCCATAAGGCTTGAGTATAGTATGTTTATCTTTGGTTTTACAGCGTCCTTGGCTTCCATGCATGCACGCTGTATCCATCTTATCTCCAATTTAAAACCGGCATTGCCTTGCACGCATGCAGGTTGTATATCCATCTACTCCGTGTCTTGGTTTTAAGAGTCCTATGCATGTACGCTGAAGTTTTGTCTCCGAACTACTCCTTCCAAAATAGATTTGTTTTTCTTGTCAAATCTAAACCGTTCCTTCCAAATTAGTTTTTTTCTTGAGGAAGCTCAACTTCTACAATTACATGTTTGTATGTGACAGTCCAATTGTTTGTCTATGACAATATTTGTATGTAACGTTGCAATTTTAAATCTCAGCCATTCATATAAGAAAATAATGGCTAAGATAATTTAATCTATGTGGATCAATGTGATGGCTTCTTTTACTTATGTTCTAATATAATAGATTATGTGCCTTTGTCTACTTTGATTGAGGAAAATAGCGATGCCATAGATGTGAATTTTTTCTCGTGAAATAATTTCAATAACAATGCTTATAGAGGTAATTTTAATCCTAGGCCTTTTCCTAGTAATTCCTCTAATAATTATGTTAATTCCTATGGTAATCCCACTTACAATAATAATAGGAACACCTCTGATCTTGAGAACAATATTAAAGAATTTATCAATACCCAAAAGTCTTTCAACACTTCGATAGAAGAAAAGTTGAATAAAATTGATGATTTGTCTAGAAATGTTGATAGAATTTCTCACGATGTAGAAACTCTCAAGATGAATTTTTTTGTGCCTAAAGTTGAAGGATCAATTAAAGCTCTTTATATTTCTATGGATGAAAGTAAGAAAAGAACCGCTATGCTTAGAGCTACAAGAGAATATTTAGAAAATGCGTTTTCTAGTAATTAGTATCATAAAAGTAATGAAGATTTAAAGTGATTGTTGTTTCTTCTATTGATTCACTATTTAGTAAATTTAAGATTGATGAAAAAGGGACTGGAGAAGAGTTAACTTTAGTTAGAAGGTGTCCCTATGATTCGGAGGGTGAAAATCTTGTTAATTTTTTTGATAAAAGTGGGTTTGAAGAGGTCAAGACTTTAACTAGTGAGGTGCCCACTATTTTGGATTACAAGGACTTTAATTATGATATTTGCTCTTTGATTGATTGTATTTCTTTGTTGCAATCCATAATAAATTCACCCCATGATTATGAATAAAATAAAGCATTTACTAAACATATTGTAGATGCTACGATGAAAGCTTTTGAAGAAAAATTGGAATTAGAAGTTTCAATTCCTAGAAAATTACATGATGAATGGGAACCTAATATCAAAGTCAAGATTAAAAATTATGATTGTTTTGCTTTATGTGACTTGGGTGCTAGCGTTTCTACAATTCCGAAACCTTTATGTGATGTGCTTGGTCTTGTCGATATTGAAGAATGCTCTTTAAATTTGCACTTAGCAGATTCTACTATTAAAAATCCTATGGGAAGAATTAATGATGTTCTTATTCTTGAAAATAGGAATTACGTGCCCATAAATTTTATTGTTCTTGATATTTATTGCAATCCGTCTTGTCCAATTATTCTTGGTAGACAGTTTTTGCGTACTATCGGTGTCGTGATTGATATGAAAGAAGGCAATATTAAATTTCAATTTCCACAGAGGAAGGGAATGGAACACTTCCCTGGAACAAGAATTAGGCCACCATATGAATCAATCATGAGGGCATCTTATGGATCTAGAACCAAAGATGACAAAACTTAGATCTCACACGTTATGCCTAGCTAGGGGCGTAAAACAATAGCGCTTATTGGGAGGCAACCCAATGAATAGAATTTATTTTGCTTTTTGATTTCTGTTCTTGAGTGTTAGAACAATTATGCTACTGTTATGATCGCGTTTTTTGTGTTTTAGTTAGTGTTTCTTCCAAGCATTGCCTTTGGGATGACTTGGGTGAAAGTTTATATTATCTTGCTGAAATACAGAAACTTTTGCGCTCACGAGATTTGTTGTCATTTTTTATAGATGAGTGATTTTAAGTTGATTCTTTTTGCAGATGATTAATAGAAAAAGTAATCACGTCCACCAATTTATTTCATACTTTTTGGTGTTTCAGAAGTATTCGAAATTCTCAGATTTCTACAGACTGTTCTGTTTTTGACAGATTTTGTTTTCTTTGCGTTGTGGGCTTGTTTTAATGATTCTATGGTTTTCTTTGATGCGTTTTTGCCATAGAAAAGTTGGAATACAGTAGATATAATGCAAAAAAATAAGAATAGGTTTTCTACAGTACTTATAGTAGTGGTTTGGTTTTTTATACTAACGGATCTCATGAAGGTTTTGTTTGAGTTTTGGGTGGTTGAAGTTTTCAAGTTTTGGGTTATCTTACGATGGATGAAGGAATAAGGATAAGCAAAAGGCTAAACTTGGGGATGCCCGAGGCACTCCAAGATAATATTCAAAGAAGTAGCAAGCAACTAAGCTTGGGGATGCCCCCGAGTGGGATCCCCGCTTTCTTCTAACGACCATTTGTATTTTACTTGAAACTATATTTTTATTCGTCACATGATATAAGTTTTGCTTGGACTGTCTTGTATGATATGAGTCTTTGGTTGTTTTGCTTTGTGTTATGCTTTACAGACAGCTGCATTCACGTTAAATAGGGCACCATCAAAATTTGTTGAGACGACACCTTATGAATTGTGGTTTGGCAAGAAACTGAAGTTGTCGTTTCTTAAAGTTTGGGGTTGCGATGCTTATATGAAAAAGATTCAACCTGATAAGCTCGAACCCAAATCAGAGAAGTGCGTATTATAGGATACCCAAAGGAAACTGTTGGGTACACCTTCTATCACAATTCCGAAGGCAAGATATTTGTTGCTAAAAATGGATCCTTTCTAGAGAAGGAGTTTCTCTCGAAAGAAGTGAGTGGGAGGAAAGTAGAACTTGATGAGGTAATTGTACCTTCTACTAAATTGGAAAGTAGTTCATCATAGAAATTAGTTCCATTGATACCTACACCAATTAGTAAGGAAGCTAATGATGATGATCATGAAACTTCGGAACAAGTTACTACCGAACCTCGTAGGTCATCCGGAGTACGATCCGCACCAGATTGGTACGGTAATCCCGTTCTGGATGTCATGTTACTAGACCATGATGAACCTACGAACTTTGAGGAAGCGATGATGAGCCCAGATTCCGTGAAATGGCTTGAGGCCATGAAATCTGAGATGGGATCCATGTATGAGAACAAAGTGTGGACTTTGGTGGACTTGCTCGATGATCGGCAAGCCATAGAAAAAAATGGATCTTCAAGAAGAAGACTGACGCTGATAGTAATGTTACTGTCTACAAAGCTCAACTTGTTGTGAAAGGTTTTCAACAAGTTCAAGGAGTTGACTATGATGAGAATTTCTCACCTGTAGCAATGCTTAAGTCTGTCAGAATCATGTTAGCAATTGCCGCATTTTGTGATTCTGAAATTTGGCAAAAATGATGTCAAAACTGCATTCCTTAATGGATTTCTTAAAAAAGAGTTGTATATGATGCAACCAGAAGGTTTTGTCGATCCAAAGGGTGCTAACAAAGTGTGCAAGCTCCAGCGATCCATTTATGGATTGGTGCAAGCCTCTCGGAGTTGGAATATACGCTTTGATAGTGTGATCAAAGCATATGGTTTTATACAGACTTTTTCAGAAGCCTGTATTTACAAGAAAGTGAGTGGGAGCTTTGTAGCATTTCTAATATTATATGTGGATGACATATTGTTGATCAAAAATGATACTGAATTTCCGGATAGCATAAAAGGATACTTGAATAAGAATTTTTCAATGAAAGACCTCAGTGAAGCTGCTTACATATCGAGCATCAAAATCTATAGAGATAGATCAAGACGCTTAATTGGACTTTCACAAAGAACATACCTTGATAAGATTTTGAAGATGTTCAAAATGGACCAGTCAAAGAAAGGGTTCTTGCCTGTGTTACAAGGGGTGAAATTGAGTCAGACTCTATGCCCGACCACTGTAGAAGACAGAGAGAAGATGAAATTAGTTCCCTATGCTTCAGCCATAGGCTCTATCATGTATGCAATGCTGTGTACCAGACCTGATGTGTGCCTTGCTGTAAGTATAGCAGGGAGGTACCAAAGCAATCCAGGATTGGATCACTGGACAGCGGTCAAGAACATCCTGAAATACCTGAAAAGGACTAAGGATATGTTTCTCGTTTATGGAGGTGACAAAGAGCTTGTTGTAAATGGTTACACTGATGCAAGCTTTGACACTGATCCGGATGACTCTAAGTCGCAATCCGGATACATATTTATATTGAATGGTGGAGCTGTCAGTTGGTGCAGTTCCAAGCAGAGCGTCGTGGCGGGATCTACGTGTGAAGCTGAGTACATAATTGCTTCGGAAGAAGCAAATTAAGGAGTCTGGATGAAGGAGTTCATATGCGATCTAGGTGTAATACCTAGTGCATCAGGTCCAATGAAAATCTGTTGTGACAATAGTGGAGCAATTGCCTTAGCGAAGGAATCTAGATTTCACAAGAGAAGCAAAAAACATCAAGAGACGCTTCAATTCCATCCGACATCAAGTCGCAGAGGGACACATAGAGATTTGCAAAGTACATACGGATCTGAATGTTGTAGACCCGTTGACTAAGCCTCTTCCACGAGCAAAACATGATCAGCACCAAGACTCCACGGGTGTTAGAATCATTACCATCTAATCTAGATGATTGACTCTAGTGCAAGTGGGAGACTGAAGGAAATATGCCCTAGAGGCAATAATAAAGTTGTTATTTATATTTCCTTATATCATGATAAATGTTTATTATTCATGCTAGAATGGTATTAACCGGAAACTTAGTACATGTGTGAATACATAGACAAAACAAATGGTCCCTAGTATGCCTCTACTTGACTAGCTCGTTAATCAATCATGGTTATGTTTCCTAACCATAGACATGTGTTTTTATTTGATGAATGGGATCACATGATTAGGAGAATGATGTGATGGACATGACCCATCCTTTAGCTTAGCATAATGATCATTAAGTTTATTGTTATTGCTCTCTTTATGACTTATACATGTTCCTCAGACTATGAGATTATGCAACTCCCGAATACGGGAGGAACACTTTGTGTGCTATCAAACGTCACAACGTAACTGGTTGATTATAAAGATGCTCTATAGGTGTCTCCAAAGGTGTTTGTTGAGTTAGCATAGATCGAGATTAGGATTTGTCACCCTGTGTATCGGAGATGTATCTCTGGGCCCTCTCGGTAATGCTCATCACTATAAGCCTTGCAAGCAATGTGACTAATGAGTTAGTTGCGGGATGAAGCATTATGGAACGAGTAAAGAGACTTTCCGGTAACGAGATTGAACTAGGTATGAAGATATCGACGATTGAATCTCGTGCAAGTAACATACCGATGACAAAGGGAACAACGTATGTTGGTATGCGGTTTGACAGATAAAGATCTTCTTAGATTATGTAGGAGCCAATATGAGCATCCAGGTTCCGTTCTTAGTTATTGATCAGAGATGTGTCTCTGTCATGTCTACATAGTTCTTGAACCCGTAGGGTCTGCATGCTTAATGTTCGACGATGATATGTATTATGAGTTATTTGTTTTGATGACCAAACTATTTTTCGGAGTCCCAGATGAGATCACGGACATCACGAGGATTGATATGCACTACAAGAAATATGTCAAGATGTGACCACCACTATTGGTCACTGAATGGTCATTGTTTTCCATTTGTGACCTTTTTGTGACCAAAAATAGAAGGTCAAAACCTGGCCGTCGTAAACTGAAATTAGTGACCTTTCTTCTGGAATGGTCCTCGACATTTATGACAAAAAAGGTCGTAGATTTAATGACCAATTATTTTGGTCACTAGCAATCCGACCACACCACGTTAGATCCACCTGGCAAGCGGACGTGGCAGAATTACGACCAAATGAAAAGGTCGTAAAATAGAATCGGCCTGGTCCATTTCAGCCGTCTACATGGGCCAAGCCCAATAATTCAGCCCATTTACTGTTTTTTTCTCTTTATTTTTCTTATCTGCATGGGCCTGGCCCAATAATTTGGCCTTTTATTTTCTAGGAATGGAGGCTTTTTTTGATGAATTTTTTTATAGTCCACTATTGTTTTGGGCCACAGCCTTTTTAATCTAGTCTGAATTTGGGCCTTCGCCTTTTTATTTTCTGTTATGCAGCCTTTTACAAAAAAAAGTTATTTCTTTTTTTAGGCCCAAGCCTTTTTAGTCTAATTCTTGTTTGGGCCTCGACCTTTTTAGAGCCCAGGTTCTTATTTTGCATAACTATAAACAGCAAGGCCCTGGTGCACAAGTGATCCACAAGCCCAGGTTCAAACAGCAAAGCCCAGGTGCACAAGTGATCCACATAACTTCACAGAAAATAAACACAGGTTCACAAGATCACATAAGTTCACAGGTTCACATAACTTCACAACTCCGAGGATCACATAACTTCACAGCTCCCAGTTTCAAATAGCAAAATGCAACAAAATGCTCCCAGGTTCATAGGTTGACAACCATCAAAGAGATCTAAACTACGACAAACTACATAAGAGGTTCAAAGACAAACTGCACAGCCATCAAACTACCTTAGCTCCAAAGAGAGCCATCAAGTGGGCTAACTTCTCTTCCTGTTCTTGAGACTTCTTGCGCAGCAACTCAAGTTCCTTGTCGGGCGTGCAGCTTCAGATTCTTCTGCCTTCATCTTGATTGCCGCCAATTCTTCTTGCATCACTTCAACTAGAAGCTCGGTCCTCTCCAGCTTCTGCTCAAGGTCACGAACACGAGCAGCCACTTCAGCAGTTGCTTTAACTGAGTTGTTCCTAGATGACTGGATCCCAACATTCCTGAGGAATGTGCTTTGCTTGACTTTGGTCTTGATCACTTCTTTGACAATTTCAACAGCAGACATTGGCTCTTCACCTTCTGGTACCGGCGCGTCCATCATTTTTTCCATCTCAAGCTAGCATATGGAGGAAAATGATAGGCATTAGTGGGAGATCTATTTCACATTTTGCAAATCAAACCAAGCAAGTGAAACCAAACCAGCACACAAATGGATTATTTGAAGTAACCAAACTAGCACAGAAAATCTATACAAGAAGATGATGACTAGTGACCTGGAGACATGCAATTGGAACAATATGATCGCTTTATTAAGCCTAGAATGGTGGTTCTATATAAGATGGCTTCCCGAGTGAGCCAATCATCAAACTAACATTCATATCAATTTTCATCATATCATAAAAAATGCAACAAATAGCTATAGCAAGTTCTGATATCTTTGTTGAACTATCAAACAACATCAAATCATCAAATCATCAAAGCAAGGAACATAGTGTGTGTTCTTGACTGGCTCCGAATCAAACAACATCAAATCATCAAATCATCAAAGCATCAAACAGTATCAAACAACATCAAAGGTGGTTGTGAATCAAACAGGGCTGAGGTGTCTAGACAAAAGTTTGAACTGGCTGGACAAAGCATGGAGTGACTTACTATAGCAGTCTTGACTGGCTCTGAAAACCCGTGCTTCTTGCTGTTGTGGGTGGCCTTAAACAAGTCAATCACAGACAACTCCTCACCCTTACGCTCTTCTTTCTGAAATGTTTTTCAACAAAAATCAAAATTTTATTCAGCAAGAATCAGAAATGTTATTCAACGAGGATCAGACGGTAAGATCTCTAGAGAAAAGTTCTCACAGTGGCAAAAATATGTGCTGTGTAGTGCCTGGAACCAGTGCTCTAATTGTACACGACTTTTTCTCGATTCATCTTGTTCGACACATAGGTTTCCTACAAAAAAGCATACTGTCAGCATGATCTAGCACTAGCATATCATGTGCAGAACATAAAGCAACAAACAAAGCAGAGACAAACCTTGTGTCTTGGGGTAGACCACATCTCCACCAGAGCTTGCCATTCCCCATCCGTTAGATCTAGCACCGGAGACCTGATGTTGACTTTGTTTGCGGCTAAGGTATCAAAATACTTCTTCTTGATCTGATGGCATCTGTTCTTTGAATTTTTTCTGCAGAATATCTTTGCACGTGGTCTTGATGGTCTCTGAGTCCGTGTTCATCTCAAAATTTGCCTACCAAGACAACAAACAAGGTAGGAACAATATTAGTGATCATGCATAGGTGTAACAGAAAATAGATAACACATTAACTATGAAACAAGTAGCTTGAAACAACTTTCCCAATGTAGTTCTCCAATAGACTAGCATTTTTTTGTATAGTTTGAAGTGAGGAAGAACCGGCAGATGGATTCTTGCAACGAGTCCACACTCAGAAGCAAGCTTTGCTGCCTGTAGAGGCTTCTCTAGACGCTTCATCCCTTCGGCAATTTGGATAGGCACCTTTCTACCAAGCGACTTGGTGATTCTCTCTAGCCCTTTGCCCTTTCTAAGTATAGTCTTGGTAGTCATTGCATCTGAAAATGAAATTGAACTAATAAATTAGAATAGAAATCGAAAGATGCAGGAATCGACAAAAGCATACATGATCATTCCATTTGGAAAATGCACTACTAAAAGAGAGCATTGCAAAGGTCAACTTTCCTGGTTGAAGCACAAGCTGCTGTTCTTCTTCATTGATGACAACATTCTTGTCAATAGAAGATGCAACAGGGCTGAGGTCTGTGTGGATAGTGCCTGCTTCATCTATGCAGATAGTTCCTCCTTCCTCTAGGCAGACAATGCCACTTCCATCCATGCGGAGAGTGGTTCCTTCAACCATGGGCAGCAACTAATCACCCATTTCCACCGAGGTCTCAGAGTCCATGCGCAACAGACTTTCCTGATGGTCCGTCGCAGTCGCCATCTTTGCTTTCTGCCTTGTGACTCTATCAGGGGCAGGTTCATCAGGTTCTAGGATCCTCTTTTTCTGTCCTGGAGCTGGGGCCATCACCCTTCCTGGAGGCACTGTAGCAGATGTTTCTGAGCTCTTCTTCTTCTTGCTGACTGTCTTCTTAACACCAGGCTTCTTAGTCCTAGATTCCTTCAGTGCCTCGTATAAACAGCGCGGAAAAAAGCATTAGATCACAAGAGAAATATGTGAGCACAAGGAAACACATAGCATAAAAGAACCCCAACTCTCCAAGCAAGACAGAGTTTGCACCTTAATAGTCTTCTTCACTACGACATCATCCACTTCCTCTCCATTAATAACTTCATCCTCCTTAGGATTGTACTCTAGGTCATCATTGATAACTCCACTACCTTCTTGAACCTCATCACTTCTACCTTCTTGTACCTCATTTGTTTTCCTAATCATCGACGCTATTGCACTGATGCCAAGGGACTGGAACATCCGATTGTTCCTCATGATATTTCTAGCCTTAACCTTCTCGTACTCGGTGAGAGGCTCTTCTTTGCACGATAAAGGAAACATAACTATTAGGTGAATGTTTGGAATACATGGACAGACAACCAAACATTTCTTATGAGATTTTATTATCATTTAATCCTAGTTATTCAGGTAAGAAGACTAACAGCACACAGGCACAATTAAGCCAGCTTATTCAGATTGTAGCAATACATTTCACTTAGCATATTAAGACACAGATTTTCTAAAACTGACAGTATAACCCCAAGGGGCAAGTTGCATACCAACAGTTGCCCTCATGTTTGACCTTGTCATCCTTGCCATGGATGATCTTGAGGTGGTGCTTGCAAAATAGAACAAACAACAATCAGATACAATATGGATAAAGTAAAATGATGCACTTGTATCAATAAATGAAAGAATTTGGACCATCATGCACATCCATGTAATACATGTGAAGCAAACTTGATGGATCAACAATACAGTGATGTAGTCTTATTAATTAAGCAAACATGTAAGTGCACTAAACAAGCATGCATGTACACTATAGCAAGTAAGCAAAGTGCATAAGTGCTACTAATACAAGCAAGCAAGCAAGCAAAGTGCTACTGATAGAAACAAGCAAGCGATGAAGGAAATTAAAGAGAAGCAAGCAAGTACTATTGATACAAACCCTAATTAATAAGCAAGCAAGGAGCTTCTTCTCCAAGTGCTGCTGATACAAGCAAGTACTGCTGATGGAAACCCTAATTAAGCATGTATGCTAGCAAGCAACATGTATGCTAGCAAGCAAGCAACATGAACTAGTGAATTGGTGTCATGTACACATGCTTAGACAGTCTGACAGCAAGCTAGATGAGTATGTCATGAGGACCTTCAAAACAACTAGATGTTGCCACTGATAAAGAATGAAACAACTATACTTGCAGCAGTACAAAAACAGATGAAAAAACTATACTCAACTATTGATTATGCTGCCTCTACACATCAAAAATGGCTACAGACTAGATGACACAAGTTAAGACATTTCGACAATTAGAATCAACTTTGTATATTACAGCACCCAAAATTATCTAGCACCAAGCTATATATTAAAACTAGTCATACTGCCTTAACACACCAGGAATTCCAATACCACAATAAGTACTAAGAATTCTCTTGTTCACTGGAAAGAAGAACACAAGCTTCATGCACATATCATAAAAGAAGAAAACTGCTACAAACCCCAGTAGTGCTACTGATAGCAAAGTGCTACAAGCAATCAAGTACATGTTGATACAAACCCTAGTTGCAAGCAAGAAAAGTGCATAAGAGCTACTAATACAAGCAAGCAAGCAAGAATGGGAAGTGCTACAAGCAATCAAGTACATGTTGATACAAACCCTAGTTGCAAGCAAGAAAAGTGCATAAGAGCTACTAATACAAGCAAGCAAGCATGGAAAGTGCTACTGATAGAAACAAGCATAGTGCTACTAATAGAAACAAGCAAGAAAGGAAGGAAATTGAAGCAAGGTTTTTGAGTCGCCGAGTCAAGCCAAGTCGCCAAAGCTGCGGCTAGTGGCTTGCTGGCTTGAGTCGGCGACTTGGCTTGATTAGTCGCCCCAAGTCGCCATGGCACAACAGAACATAGAGTAGCAGAGCATATACATCAGCAGTAGAGCACATATACAACAGAGAAAATATACTATATCTAAGCAGAGCACGTATAGAGCCCACCCCACGCTCTCTTTCCTTCCCCAGTCCCCACATGATCACATATACATCACGTGGTAAATCTGACAATGTCTCGTACTAGTATTAGTATAGCACAATGATCTACAGTATCTGATCGGTACTGTGACAACACTATCAGGTGCCCAACAATATTCAGAGAAGCCCAAAATATAACCTCCAGATAACCAAAATTCATGCCATTTACCCAAAAGAGAGAGAGAGAGAGAGAGAGAGAGAGAGAGAGAGAGTTCTATTCCAGCGTATACATACTCTGCACAGGAACTAATCAAGAAGAAGAAGACTTGTATCCATTCTAAGCATGATCACATATAGAGCAGCAGCAGAGGCTTACCAACCCCAAGAACGAACAAACTAATCCTATGCAGACTACCAGAAGGGGATCGAACGAACCACCAGGCGGGAAAACATGAACCCTAACCCTAACCCCAAGAACAAGGACCTACCGAACCACCAGGAGATCCTAACCCTAGAATATCCTAACCCATGAGGGGGATCGACCGAACCACCAGAGGGGAGATGGACCCACCAGAGGAGGGAAGATGGATCAAGGGAGAAGTACCTAGGAGGGATGATGCTGCGGTGGTCGTCGTCGATCGCGCCGTCGTCGATGTAGCTGCTGTCGTCGTCGATGTAGTCGATGTAGGCGCCGTCATCATCAATGTAGTCAATGTAGCCGCCGTCGTCGTCGATGTAGTCGATGTAGCCGCCGTCGTCGTCGATGTAGTCGATGTAGCCATCGTCATCATTGATGTAGTCGATGTAGTCACTGTCGTTGTCGATGTAGTCGATGCGGGCGATGTAGGCCAGCGCGACGTGGTGGGGCGGTGCGAGGGGGCGTGGAGCAGGGGAGGGAGTGGGGCGGCGCGGAGTAGGGGAGGGAGTGGGGCGGCGCGGAGCAGGGGATGGAGAAGCTAGGTTTCGTCGGGGAGAGTGGAGGGGAATGGGGATCCCGCGTGTTTAGTGGGAGAGGGGTGGTGGGCCCCGCATGGTAGTGGGAGAGAAGTGGTGGGAAATTTTGGTGGGGTGGGAGGGAAAATTTGGTGCTAGGAGTGAAAATTTGGTGGGGTGGGAGGGAGATTTTCACCATTTTTTAGAGGTTTGGAGGTAGAAAAATCAAGGTCTTTTTTGTAAACTTTGTAGAAATAATGGTTAAAATCATACTGAATAACTCAAGAAAACATCGGTATTCCAAGTTTAGTATTTTTGCTAGTTGGTAGGCCACATTTGATGATGTGATGCAGAGGTCTCCCATTTTTTTTGTTTTTTTTGAATTTTTTACGGTGTTTTCAAAAACCGGCCGATTTCGTGGCAGCGGCCGTCCCTGGCTAGGGTTTGAGTCATGCAAATATGTTGTCGATTCTTTGATGAACTGCCTACCTGTGAAGCTAAAAATGATTTTTGGCAAAAATAACGGACAATCTATGGAGGACCCGCAGTTCAAATTCCAGCCGGTTCCAGCTAAATCGGCCGAAGGTGGTCTGAATGGCTGGGAGTAGCTACGAGGGTCGTAAATGCATGATTTTTGGCGACCATCCGTATAGGGTCTACTTTGAGATAGACATGGAATGGCGCCGTTTGGGGTGACCCTCCTTGTAGCCGCTTCACGAAAAACACATGTCTTTAGCATTCAAAAAATGAAAAATGGTTTTTTTGTGAAATAAGTTGGAACCTCGCTTTGAGAACATTGTTTTCCATCACAAGACGGAGGCATGTGCCAAATTTGGGCATATTATCAAAAACTATTCAACGGATGCGGCCATATCATTGCTAGTTTGGCTTGAAAGCCATGAATCTTCGTTCATGGTAGGTCATTTTTGAGAACACCTTTTCAAGAAAACGCCATACAACCTGCCACCATGGTCTCTCATTTTTTTTGATTTTTTTGAATTTTTTACGGTGCTTTTGACAATCACAAAATGAAACTTATATTGTTTCATACATGAGCATGCACAAAAACCCATAGTTTCATCTTTCATCCATGAGCATGCACAAAATATCAATTCCCATCAATTACCAAACTGAATATTCACAATTAATAAACTGAATATTCATACTTAAGCACCCATAAGCATGCACAAAATTCAAACTAAGCTTGGCATTGCCACTTAACATTGCCACTTGATTTCTTAACATCTTCACTCGTTCTTCTCCTTATTCTCCTTCATCCTCCTGATGTGCTAAGAGTGGTGAATGCCGATGCGGATGTACTCCTCTACCACAATTGGCATGGTCCTGTGGCCCAGCTATGGAATCGGCGGCGCCACTACCATCACGAGGTCATCATTAGGCACCACCATCGTGAGGTTAGTGTCAGGCACCACAATCGCGAGGTCGTCATTAGCCACCATAGCACGGTCAGCGTCAGGCACCACAATCGCGAGGTCGTCGTCAGCCACCACCATAGCAGGCTCGTCGTCAGCCACCACCATAGCAAGGTCGTCGTCAGCCAGAATAGGCTGCACCTCACTGCTCTACTCCTCGTCATCCCTGCTCTGCTCCTTGTCATCCCCGCTCTGCTCCTCTTCTTGCCCACTTTGCTCCTCGTCATCCCCGCTGCTGCTCGAATTGCCTGGCCAAATGCAACAAAGTGTGAACATGGTGTTGTCGTCTTGCTGGTAGAGGAAGCCAAAAGGATAGGAAGAAGAGAGGCAGAGAGCTTACTGGCATCGACGTCGTGCTAGTAATACATGCGACACATGGTGTTGTCGAACATCTTCATGGTGAACATGGCGTCATCGTCGTAGCAGAAGACAAGGAAGTTCCCGAGCTGTAGCTCATGGGCACGGGCGAAATGCTCCCAGCCGGGCCCTAGGTACATGTGGCCTTCGCCGTCAAACACCACCACCACATCTCACAGCCCGAACGCACGCAGCCGGCCTCCCACAGCTTCACTTTGTGGGGCTCACGGCCAGTGAGCATCTTCACAAACTTGTCAGGCAGCCTCTGCAGCGAGGGTCAAGCAGTGGTTAATTGTGCCAATCAAGCACTAGACAGCAGAGTGATGATAAAGAGATGGGTGAAGGGGAATATACATGCCTAGTGCAAGATTTCTCAATTAATCTCAAAGAACTCGAAACCTTCCAAGCTAGCCATCTCACTTCTCCGAAAGGCAGCATCGTAAATTAAACAACAGGATTGTACATAAATTGAAAACAAGCACTTCAAAACAGTAGAATATTAACTACATGTGTTTGCCAGGGCCTCAATTTGGAATACTACTATAAATGGCAATGGCCTCAATTTGTTCCTACTCTATCTTGGCAAAGGGGCAATGAGTAGAAGAAGAACATCAACATCAACAACACCCATCAATGTCAACATCACCCACCAACATTTCTGATGGCAAAAACATCAACAGACACACAGACTTGAGCATGTGCACTCATAAATGTAATGTTTCTTGGCCACTAAGCTGGAGAAGAATGTAATGTTTCCATACTTGAGCATGTTCAGTTTAATAAAATATAACCAAGCAAGAATGCATGCATGCATATCAAAAGTTGGCATCTACTTCTGCTACTACTCTGCCCATGTTCATGCAGGTCACTACACCTGCATATGCATGAATCCCACAACAACAGCAACAACATGTTCACCACAGAATTCAACAGCAACAAAATTTAGTTAATTCAGTTAATTAACCACAGAATTCAACAGCAACAGAACAGCATGTCTACCACACTATCTACCACAAAATTCAGTTAATTACACTGTCAGCAGTCTACCACACTATCTACCATAGATCCACCAACAGAGCATACTAAATCCACCAAGAACAATATGCCTAAATCCAGCAAGAACAACTAGATGCCTAATATGCATAACAAACCCTAGAGCAAAAGAGAAAGGAGAGAGGATATGAAGCAGATGGCTTACCTACGCCAGAGTCCGAGAAGAAGTGGTCGGCGGCAGCGCAGGGCAAGCTGCGCGGGAGGCATCGGACCAGTAGAGGCGCCGGGGAGGAGAAGGGGAGGCCATCGCCCGTCACCTAAAATAGCACAAAATTTGTATTAACAAACACCCTAATCCAATCCTAATAAATCCCGGATACGTCTCCAACGTATCTATAATTTTTGATTGCTCCATGCTACTTTATCTACAGTTCCAGGCAATATTGGGCTTTATTATCCACTTTTATATTATTTTTGGGACTAACCTATTAGCCGGAGGCCGAGCCCAAATTTGTTGTTTTATGCCTATTTCAGTGTTTTGAGGAAAAGGAATATCAGATGGAGTCAAAACGGAACGAAATCAACTGGAGAAGTTATTTTTGGAAGGAAAGCCACCCGATGGACTTGGAGTGCACGTCAGGAGATACGGGAGGTGCTCATGAGGGTGGGGGGCGTGCCCACCCCCCTAAGGCGCGCCCCCTGCCTCGTGGGGCCCCCGTAGCTCCACCGACGTACTCCCTGCACCCATATATACCCACGTATCCTAAAACTTCCAGAATAGAAGATAGATCGGGAGTTCCGCCGCCGCAAGCCTCTGTAGCCACCAAAAACCTCTCGGGGGCCCTTCCCGGCACCCTGCCGAAGGGGGGATCCCATCACCGGTGGCCATCTTCATCATCCCGACGCTCTCCATCATGAGGAGGGAGTAGTGCACCCTCGGGGCTGAGGGTACGTACCAGTAGTTATGTGTTTGATCTCGCTCTCTCCTGTTCTCTCTCGTGTTCCCTCTATGGCACGATCTTGATGTATCCCAAGCTTTGCTATTGTAGTTGGATCTTATGATGTTTCTCCCCCTCTACTCTCTTGTGATGAATTGAGTTTCCCCTTTGAAGTTATCTTATCGGATTGAGTCTTTTATGAGAACACTTGATGTATGTCTTGGTGATCAACTTGCGGGTTTCGTGACATTGGGAACCTATACATAGGGGTTGGCACATATTCTTGACTCTCCGGTAGTAGCTTTGGGGCACTCTTTGAAGTACTTTTATGTTGGTTGGATGAATCTGAGATTGTGTGACGCATATCGTATAATCATGCTCACAGATACTTGAGGTGCCAATGGAGTATCTAGGTGACACTAGGGTTTTGGTTGATTTGTGTCTTAAGGTGTTATTCTAGTACGAACTCTTTTATAGATTGATCCGAAAGAATAACTTTGAGTTGGTTTCGTACCCTACCATAATCTCTATGTTTGTTCTCCGCTATTAGTGGCTTTGCAGTGACTCTTTGTTGCATGTTGAGGGCTTGTTATATGATCTATCTATGTTATTATTGTTGAGAGAACTTGCACTAGTTAAAGTATGAACCCTAGGCCTTGTTTCCTATCATTGCAATACCATTTACGCTCACTTTTATCATTAGTTACCTTGCTGTTTTTATTATTTCAGATTACAAAAACCTTTATCTACTATCTATTTTGCACTTGTATCACCATCTCTTCGCCGAACTAGTGCACCTATACAATTTACCATTGTATTGGGTGTGTTGGGGACACAAGAGACTCTTTGTTATTTGGTTGCGGGGTTGTTTGAGAGAGACCATCTTCATCATACGCCTCCTACGGATTGATAAACTTTAGGTCATCCACTTGAGGGAAATTTGCTACTATCCTACAAACCTGTGCACTTGCAGGCCCAACAACGTCTACAAGAAGAAGATTGTGTAGTAGACATCAAGCTCTTTTCTGGCGCCATTGCCGGGGAGGCTAGGTAAAGGGTACTCACACTCCGTCAACTAAGCTCTTTTCTGGCGCCGTTGCCGGGGAGGCTAGTGCTTGAAGGTATATCTTTAGATCTTGCAATCGAATCTTTTTGTTTCTTTGATTTATCACTAGTTTAGTCTATAATAGAAAATTACAAAAAAATGGAATTAAGTTTGTCTCAGACGCTTCACCTTTTTAATATCTTTCGTGAGTATGATGGAAAGGATAATTGTGCTCAAGTGCTAGAAGAAGAAATCTCTAAATTTTTTGGCACTAAATATTTGAATGATGAGCATGATTGCAATGTTGTTAGTACGAATTCTTTGAATATCCATGATGCTAATGATGATTGCCCTAGTTATGATGAAAATGCCTCCTATAAACATGTCAATTTTTGTGGAGTGCATTGGGTTTGTAAGTACACACCAAATAGGGAAGATAGATATTGCAAGAGGCATAAGTACTTAGAAACCAAACTGTTGCAAGAAGAGCTAGAGGAATGTGTTGAAAATTTATTTTTTCTTAGCCATACTTGTGAACTTTGCAACGAACATGATCATTTGAGTACCTAATGCAAATTGTTTCATGATCGTATCGTGTCCAAAAATTGTGATGACTTGATTTCCCTTGCACATCATAATGAACTTAGTTTGCTCTTGGGTTATAAAGAAATTAAACGTATAACCAAGGATATTCCAAAATTTGCCCTTGATAAAGTTCTTCATTTTGATCTAGAGAAAATTTATATGTATTGTGCGGTGAATTGTATTGAAAATCCTTATATTGCCAATTACATAAGGAAAATAAAACAAATAGAAGATGAAGAGAATGCTAATGAAAGGGAAGAGACTTCCCAATATCCTCCTATTATTTCTTATGATGAATCAGGTAACGAGGAGGAGCTTTCTATTCAACCAATCTCGTCAATAAGGAGCTCAAAGAGGAAGGTTGAACCCACACATAACGTGAAGAAGAAAAAGAAAAGAAGGAGTAACAAAGGTAAAAAGGTATCCCTCCCAAATGATGTTGCTCCTACTACTCACTGTGATGATGATAATTGCTTTACTATTGGTGCTATCCATATTTTTAATGATGAGAGTGATTATGCTTATGATATGAAAGAGCCCAAGCTTGGGGAAGCTATGTTTGATGAGGATGAAATATTTGAGAATATATTTGCTGAAATTAATGTTTGTCCCAAGCTTGGGGATGCTACGTTTAGTGAAGATGATATTTTTAACATCCCAAGTTTTGATATGCAAAGTTGTTATGATGATAGCATGCCTCCTACTTATGATGATTATATGATGAAAGTGGGTTTGGAAGAGTGTCAACTTTAGGAAGTAGTGATCCCACTATTTTTAAGGATGTTGAATATTATTGTGATGAACATGAAAGTGGATTTGGGAGAGTGTCAACTTTATTTAGTGATTCCACTATCTTGGGAGAGGTTTCAATCGATTATAATGAGAACGAAGTTGCTACTTATGATGATTATTGTGATGAAACTTATGCTATAAAAAGTAGTGATGATTATATTTACAAATCTTGTCATGATTATGATTATCCTTTTTCTGAACATTACTCTTTGAATGTGGAAACAATTTTTAGTGTTCAAGTCTCTTATGATACTCTCACTATTCCGAATGAGAAGAATTTTGCTCATTTGGAGAGTAGTAAATTTTCTATGCTTGTTGATCATGAAGAGAACGCTTTAGGTTCTGGTTATATTGTTGAATTCATTCATGATGCTACTAAAAATTATTATGTGGGAGTAATATATGCTTGTAGGAATTTCGATAATATCAAGTTTCCTCCCTATGTGCTTAAATTCTTGAAGCTATGCTTGTGTTACCTTCTTATGCTAGTTGATTATTGTTCCCATAAGTTGTTTGCTCACAAAATCCCTATGCATAGGAAGTGGGTTAGACTTAAATGTGCTATTCATATTCTTCATGATGCTCCCGTTATGTTTTAATTCTTATCTTTTATGTGAGCATCATTGTCATCATCATGCCTAGCTAGAAAGGCATTAAAGAAAAGCGCTTGTTGGGAGACAACCCAATATTTACCCTTACTGTTTTTGTGTGTCCACATGATTATGCTACTGTAATAATCATGTTTTCTAGCTTTTGTTTCAATAAAGTGCCAAGTAGAACCTTTGGGAAGACTTGGGTGAAGTTTATGTGATCTTGCTGTAAAAAAACAGAAACTTTAGCGCTCACAAGAATAGCTGCCATTTATTACTGGAGAGTGATTTTAGGTTTATTGTTTCTGCAGATGATTAATAGACAAATTCATCAGGTCCTCCAAGTTATTTCATAATTTTTGGGGTTCCATAAGTATACGGTTGATAAAGATTACTACAGAATGTTCTGTTTTTGACAGATTCTGTTTTCTATGTGTTGTGTGCTTATTTTGATGAATCTATGAGTAGTATCGGAGGGTATGAACTATAGAGAAGTTGGAATACAGTAGATATTACACCAATATGAATTTAGAATGAGTTCATTACAGTACCTAAGTGGTGGTTTTATTTTCTTATACTAACGGAGCTTACGAGTTTTGTTTTGAGTTTTGTGTGGTTGAAGTTTTCATGTTTTGGGTAAAGATTCGATGGAATATGGAATAAGGAGTGGAAAGAGCCTAAGCTTGGGGATGCCCAATGCACCCCAAGGTAATATTCAAGGACAACCAAGAGCCTAAGCTTGGGGATGCCCCGGCAGGCATCCCCTCTTTCGTCTTCGTTCATCGGTAACTTTACTTGGAGCTATATTTTTATTCACCACATGATCTGTGTTTTGCTTGGAGCGTCATTTTATTTTGTTAGTTTTTTCTTGATGTTAGTTATAATAATGTTTTTCTTCTTTAGTTTCAATAAAAAGTCAAGGATAGCCTTTGCCATGCTTATTTTGCTTGTATACATGTTGCTGTTTGAAAACAGAAAGTTTACCGCTGTTGCAAAAATTCCCTAGAAAAGTCAGAGAATGGTATAACGTTCAATCTTTTTGCATATTAAGGACTGATAAATTTATTACAGTGGGAATTTTAGTTCATAATTTTTGGAGTCAGGAAAGTATTGATACTCTTGCATTCTTTACAGACTGTACTGTTTTTGCAGATTGCTGTTATGTTTGCATTGTTTGCGTATGTTTGCTTGTTTAATGATTTTATTTGAGGATAGGAGTATTAAATATACAGAGGCATTTAGTATGAAATGTTGAATAATAATTTAAGTGATTTGTTACAGTAGAAAATGATAAGGTTTTGCATTGGTTTATACTAACCTATCTCACGAGTTCTTGTTGAGTTTGTTGTGAATGAAGCTTTTGATAAAAAGAGAAACCATGATATGAGAGGAATTAAGGAGACACAAAAGTTCAAGATTGGGGATGCCCAAGGCACCCCAATATAATATTCCAAGAAGTCTCAAGCATCTAAGCTTTGGGATGCCCCGGTAGGCATCCCACCTTTCTTCTTCAACAACTATCGGTTAGTATCGGTTGAGCTTAACTTTTTGCTTCTTCACATGAGTTGTGCTATCCGTGCAATGTAGTTTTATTTAGATTTTCTTGCTGTTTGAATAAAGTTTTAAGATCTGAAATTATTAAATGGGAGAGTCTTCACATAGTTTCATAATTATTCGACTACTCATTGATCTTCACTTATATCTTTCGGAGTAGTTTTTGTTATTGCTCTAGTACTTCACTTATATCTTTTAGAGCATGGTGGTAGTTTTATTTCGAATAAATAGATGATCTCTCATGCTTCACTTAGATTATTTTGAGAGTCATTAATAGCATGGTAATTTGCTTAATATTAATATACTTGGTATTCAAGATATGTGAAACTTTCTTTTGAGTGCGTTGAATACTAAGATAAGTTTGATGCTTGATAATTGTTTTGAGATATGGAGGTAGTGATATTAAAGTGATGCTAGTTGGGTGATTATGAATTTAAAGAATGCTTGTGTTGAAGTTTGTGATTCCCGTAGCATGCACGTATGGTGAACCCCTTTGTGATGAAGTTGGAGCACAATTTTATTTATTGATTCTCTTCCTTATGAGTGGCGGTCGGGGACGAGCGATGGTCTTTTCCTACCAATATATCCCCCTAGGAGCATGCGCATAGTGCTTTGGTTTTTGATGACTTCTAAATTTTTGGAACAAGTGCATGAGTTCTTTTGATTAATGTTGAGTCCATGGATTATATGCACCCTTTCACCCTTCCATTATTGCTAGCCTCACTTGTGCCGTGCAACTTTCGCCAGTACCTTACACCCACCATATACCTTCCTCAAAACAGCCACCATACCTACCTATTATGGCATTACCATAGCCATTCCGAGATATATTGCCATGCAACTTTCCACCGTTCCGTTCATATGACACACATTACTTTTGTCATATTGCTTTTTGCATGAACATGTAGTTGACATTATATTTGTGCCAAGGCCACCTTCATAATTTTCATAATGTCGCTCTTGATTCATTGCATATCCCGGTACACCGCCGGAGGCATTCATATAGAGTCATATTTTGTTCTAAGTATCGAGTTGTAATTGTTGAGTTGTAAGAAAAATAAAAGTGTGATGATCATCATTATTAGAGCATTGTCCCAGTGAGGAAAGGATGATGGAGGCTATGATTCCCCCACAAGTCGGGATGAGACTTTGGACTTTAAAAAAAAGAGGCCATAAAAAAGAGAGAAAAGGCCCAAATAAAAAAAAATAAAAAAATAGAGAAAAAGAGAGAAGGGGAAATGCTACTGTCCTTTTACCACACTTGTGCTTTAGAATAGCACCGTGATCTTCATGATAGAGAGTCTCATATGTTGTCACTTTCATATACTAGTGGAAATTTTTCATTATAGAACTTGGCTTGTATATTCCAATGATGGGCTTCCTCAAATGCCCTAGGTCTTCGTGAGAAAGCGAGTTGGATGCACACCCACTTAGTTCCTTTTGTTGAGCTTTCATATACTTATAGCTCTAGTGCATCCATTGCATGGCAATCCCTACTCACTCACATTGATATCTATTAATGGGCATCTCCATAGCCCATTGATATGCCTAGTTGATGTGAGACTATCTTCTCCTTTTTGTCTTCTCCACAACCACCATTCTATTCCACATATAGTGCTATGTGCATGGCTCATGCTCATGTATTGCGTGAAAGTTCAAAGAGTTTGAGATTATTTAAGTATGAAACAATTGCTTGGCTTGTCATCGGGGTTGTGCATAATTAAATACTTTGTGTGATGAAGATAGAGCAACAGCCAGACTATATGATTTCGTAGGGATAACTTTCTTTAGCCGTGCTATTTTGAGAAGACATGATTGCTTTGATTAGTATGCTTGAAGTATTATTATTTTTATGTCAATATGAACTTTTGTCTTGAATCTTTCGGATCTGAATATTCATACCACAATTAAGAAGATTTACATTGAAATTATGCCAAAGTATCACTCCGCATCAAAAATTCTTTTTTATCATTTACCTACTCGAGGACGAGCAGGAATTAAGCTTGGGGATGCTTGATACGTCTCCAATGTATCTATAATTTTTGATTGCTCCATGCTACTTTATCTACTGTTTTAGGCAATATTGGGCTTAATTATCCACTTTTATATTATTTTTGGGACTAACCTATTAACCGGAGGCCCAGCCCAGATTTGCTATTTTATGCCTATTTCAGTGTTTCAAGGAAAAGGAATATCAGACGGAGTCAAAACGGAACAAAATCAACTGGAGAAGTTATTTTTGGAAGGAAATCCACCCGATGGACTTGGAGTGCACGTCAGGAGATACGGGAGGTGCTCATGAGGGTGGGGGGCGCGCCCACCCCCCTAGGGCGCGCCCACCCCCCTAGGGCGCGCCCCCTGCCTCGTGGGGCCCCCGTAGCTCCACCGACGTACTCCCCGCACCCATATATACCCACGTATCCGAAAACTTCCAGAATAGAAGATAGATCGGGAGTTCCGCCGCCGCAAGCGGTCTGTAGCCACCAAAAACCTCTTGGAAGCCCTTCCCGGCACCCTGCCGGAGGGGGAACCCATCACCGGTGGCCATCTTCATCATTCCGGCGCTCTCCATGACGAAGAGGGAGTAGTTCACCCTCGGGGCTGAGGGTATGTACCAGTAGCTATGTGTTTGATCTCTCTCTCTGGTGTTCTCTCTCATGTTCCCTCTATGGCACGATCTTGATGTATCCCGAGCTTTGCTATTGTGGTTGGATCTTATGATGTTTCTCCCCCTCTACTCTCTTGTGATGAATTGAGTTTCCCCTTTGAAGTTATCTTATCGAATTGAGTCTTTTATGAGAACACTTGATGTATGTCTTGGTGATTAACTTGCGGGTTTCGTGACATTGGGAACCTATGCATAGGGGTTGGCACACGTTCTTGACTCTCCGGTAGTAGCTTTGGGGCACTCTTTGAAGTACTTTTTGTTGGGTAACGTAGTATTTTCAAAAAAAATCCTACACACACGCAAGATCATGGTGATGCATAACAATGAGGGGGGAGAGTGTGTCCACGTACCCTCATAGACCGAAAGCGGAAGCATTAGAACAACGCGGTTGATGTAGTCGTACGTCTTGACGGCCCGACCAATCAAGCACCGAAACTATGACACCTCCGAGTTCCATCACACGTTCAGCTCGATAACGTCCCTCGAACTCCGATCCAGCCGAGTGTCGAGGGAGAGTTCTGTGAGAACGACGGCATGGTGACGATCTTGATGTTCTACCATCGCAGGGCTTCGCCTAAGAACTGCTACAATATTATTGAGGAGGACTATGGTGGAGGGGGGCACCGCACACGGCTAAGAGATCAATGATCAATTGTTGTGTCTAGAGGTGCCCCCTGCCCCCGTATATAAAGGATCAAGGGGGAGGGGGCGGCCGGCCAGGAGGAGGCGCGCCAAGGGGGGAGTCCTCTTCCCACTGGGAGTAGGACTCCTCCTTCCCTTGTTGGAGTAGGAGAGAAGGAATGAGGGGGAGAGGAGGAAGGAAAAGGGGGCTGCACCCCTTGTCCAATCCAGACCAGAGGGGGGCTGCGTGGCCAAATCCTATTCGGTGCCTTAAGCGCCGAATATAGGCAATTTCGTACACGGCGCACACCCTCCCTGTACGCTAGGTTTCGAAGCGGGCCGGCCCATATGATCGTTCTCTGTTTCTATAAAAAGGGAAAAAGTGCGTGCCACCGAGGATTCGAACCCGCGACGGGATTCTTGGGACTTCAACGTCATAACCACGCGACCAACAATGCTGAAGTGTTACAAAATGGTTTGTTCTGCCTTTTCTTCTCCTTTCTTCATTTTTTTCTCTGTCCCTTTTTCATTTTTCCCAAAGTTGCAAACTTTTTTTTGCATAAGAAATTCATGAACCTTTTTGTTGATAGTAGATGAATTTTTTTTCAAATTTGTGAACTTTTCTCAAAATCGATGAACTTTTCTCAACATCGAGGAACTTTTTTTCAAATTCATGAACTTTTTCTCTGGAAAGTGGATGAACTTTTTTCAAATTCAATGAATTTTTTTCGAAAGCGATGAACTTTTTTTCAAATTCGTGAACTTTTCTCAAAATCGATGAACTTTTCTCAACATCGAGGAACTTTTTTTTTTCAAATTCGTGAAATTTTTCTCTGGAAAGTGGATGAACTTTTTTTAAATTCAATGAACTTTTTTCAAAAGCGATGAACTTTTTTTCAAATTCGTGAACTTTTCTCAAAATTGATGAACTTTTCTCAACATCGAGGAACTTTTTTTCAAATTCGTGAACTTTTTCTCTGGAAAGTGGATGAGCTTTTTTCAAAGTCAATGAACTTTTTAAAAAAATTTGTGAACTTTTTCGAAAACCGATGAACTTTTTTCAAAATTCATGATTTTTTCAAAATCAGTGAACTTTTATCAAATTCGTGAACCTTTTTTAAAGTTTGATGAACTTTTCTTGAAAATCAGTGAACGTTTTTAGAATCCATGAGTATTTTTTATTTTTGAATTCTATTTTCTGAATTTTTGAAGAAAAAATCTCTAAAGTCAATGGTTAACCGGTCTAGCACTATTAGTCAACCACGAAACGATCGAGGTTTTTTTAGCGATCGAAACGATCGAGGGGTGCGCGAGCTCGTCCGCTCATTCTCGGGCCGGCCCACGTAGAGAGCCGCGTGAGCGCTGGTTTCCTCTGCTGGCGCTTAAGGCGCCAGCGAGGAGGTCTCGGCTGCGTGCCTCCTTCCTTTCGGCCTGTCTCCTCTATTCCCGTATGGCCCAATAAGGCCCATATACTCCCCGGCGAATTCCCGTAACTCTCCGGTACTCCGAAAAATACCCGAATCACTCGGAACCTTTCCAAAGTCCGAATATAGTCGTCCAATATATCGATCTTTACATCTCGGCCATTTCGAGACTCCTTGGCATGTCCCCGATCTCAACCGGGACTCCGAACTCCTTCGGTACACCAAAACTCATAAACTCATAATATAACTGTCATCAAAACCTTAAGCGTGCGGACCCGACGGGTTCGAGAACAATGTAGACATGACCGAAACACGTTTCCGGTCAATAATCAATAGAGGAACCTGGATGCTCATATTGGCTCCCACATATTCTACGAAGATCTTTATCGGTCAAACCGCATAACAACATACGTTGTTCCCTTTGTCATCGGTATGTTACTTGCCTGAGATTCGATCGTCGGTATCTCAATACTTAGTTTAATCTCGTTACCGGCAAGTCTCTTTACTCATTCCGTAATACATCATCCCGCAACTAATTCATTAGTTGCAATGCTTGCAAGGCTTAAGTGATGTGAATTACCGAGAGGGCCCAGAGATACCTCTCCGACAATCGGAGTGACAAATCCTAATCTCGAAATATGCCAACCCAACATGTACATTCGGAGACACCTATAGAGCACCTTTATAAGCACCCAGTTACGTTGTGACGTTTGGTAGCACACAAAGTGTTCCTCCGGTAAACGGGAGTTGCATAATCTCATAGTCATAGGAACATGTATAAGTCATGAAGAAAGCAACATCAACATACTAAACGATCGAGTGCTAAGCTAACGGAATGGGTCAAGTCAATCACATCTGTCGGGGAAACTGATCCACGAACACCTATGGGACCGGCGGATCGAGCCACTTTCGGTTCGGCGGGGGGCGGAGGTTGCACGAAGAGCAGATCGAGGCGAGGCACACGAGCAGTTTACCCAGCTTTGGAGCTCTCCGGAGAGATAACACTCCTACTGCTGCTTGTCTGATTCTATTGTGTTCTGGCTCAAGAGAGCTAAGTGTTTTTCTGGCTTCCGAATGATCCGAACCCCCTCTATGTTGCGCATGGGCCTCCTTTTATACGTTAAAGGGGTCACCGACAGGTGGCAACGTAAACAAGGGCACAAATGTAAAAAGAGAGGTGGTTGGTACAGTTATTTGTACAGTGTTCCCTACCTAACCCTGACGGCAGGGGACAAGGGCATTAAATGCCCGTCTGTGTCGCCCACAACAGTGCAGAAAAGGACCGTCAGGGGCGCCACCGCTTGCCACGATGGCGATCTTGTCAGCACCGCATGCCACTGCGCACCGCTTGCTGCAGAGCCTTCCGCCACGCGCGCCGGGAAAAGCCCCCAGGGCGACACGTTGGTGGATGCGCTGGAGCGTGGGCACAGAGTGGCCGCGGGGCGCTGCAACTGCCCGTGCACAAGTTCGGGGTACTAGGGTACCCCAATTCTAGTACACCGACAGGAGCCCCCGGGCCTGGGCCACACACGGTGCTGAGCGCTGTTGGGCCAGGCCCAAAATAGGGCATGGGCACACACGGCCTTGTCCATGCCGTATCTCACTCTGTATCCACCGCGCCCTCCCCCAACGGCACGCGTTGAATGCGGCATCATGGGGGAGATCGTGGGTGGTTTCTTTATTTGGAAGGGCGAAACGTCCGCCCCCTCCCTCT
>NC_057813.1:676395037-676407750 GCF_018294505.1 Triticum aestivum | reverse complement strand
AAACCTCCGCCGCTCCCCCCCCCTTCTTCTTGAAGCCGAGAGAGAGAGCAGCGCTCCGCCCCCTATTGCCACCAGCATCATCAACACCGCCGATCTCCCCCACCACCTTCGCCATGGCTCCGAAAGCCGATAAGGGGAAGGGCGTGAAGTCGGCCGAGGCGCAGCGGCTCGCAGCGCTGCGGAAGGAGCGGGCGATCTTCTCCCCCCAGCTCGGCGCGAAGGAGCTGAGGGAGTACTTCTACCTCTTTTGGTCGACGGAGACGCGAGCGCATCCGCGCACGAGGGTACTCTCGGCGGCAGCTTCGGAATTGGCTCCAAATGGGTACCCCTTTTTCACGCTGTTCTTCTATTGCAGGCTCTGCCCGCCCTTCTCGGAGTTCTTCTGCGACATAATGAACACCTACGGGCTCCGCCTCCTTGATTTCACTCCCAACGCTGTTCTGACCATGGCAGTTTTTGCACATTTGTGCGAAAACTTTGTCGGAGTCCATCCCAATGTAGCAGTTTTCCGCCACTTCTTCATGCCTCGGGTCGAGAGAGGAGAGCCGCTTGCCGGAGGGATCGCCTGGATCTCGAGAGTCGGCAAGAAGGAAGCATATCTGGAGGGTGAGCTCCGCAGCAAGTTTGAGGAGTGGAGAGCAGAGTGGTGTTGGATCGTCGAGGAGAACCCGCAGCCGTTCACTGCCCTGCGCCAAGCCCCCATCATGTGCGGCAACGATTGGAGCAACGTGGCCCCGGAAGACGACAGGCTGAAGATCGCCATCACCAGGATCCTTCGCCTCAGGCTTGCCGGGCTCACTGTAGGCGCTGTCGGCGCAGATTTCCTTCACCGCCGCAGCGCCCCCCTGCAGGAGAGGGGGAGACCCGCCTGGAAGTTCAAGAACTCGGCGGATATCATGAGGCTGCGCCCGGGCCTCAACTTCAACTTCACCATCCTGGAGCTGGATGCGATGCTCCTGGAGTTGTTCAAACGAGATCCCCAACATCCATTCACGCTGCCGAGGAGCGTCATTCCGCTGTGCAACAATTCGTCGCTTGACCGGATCCGCGCGATGATGCCGTTGTGTGATTCACACGGAATCGCCCGAACTTGGCAAGAACCTGCAGATGACGTCGTACAAGCGTTCTTCAACGACTTGGTAGAAGTGCCGGTCCGCGCCGACGAACAGAAGAGCCTCACCCGCGACACTACCGACGCGGAGCTGTAGCGCATCGCCACTAGGGCGGAAGAGTCTGCGGCAGCAGCTGCCGCGGGCGCATTCGGGTTCACCGTGGAGGAGGCAGAGGTAGCAGAGGCGGCAAGCCTTGCCGAGCGCGAGGAGTTCGCCGGCGAGGAAGATCTTGCCGGCCCTGAAGCTGAGCCGAGCGAGCCCGACAAGGAGGAGCCCGAGCCTTCAGACAGCCTGCCGCAGGCGGAGCCCCCGGCCCCGCCAAGAGGGCGCCTTCGCAGGGCCGCGGAGGTAGCGGGGCGGCAGACGGGTCAACAGCCGCCGAGCCGTGCGACACGCTCTACCGCGGCAAGCACCGTTGCGGCGGGAGCGCCTCACGCCGCCGCGGCAACTGGAGAGGAGTCTTCCCGGTCCACCACTACTACTCCTGCCAAGCGGGCGAGGGAACCTACTCCTCCGCCTCGTCACGCCGGAGGCGAGCCGGACTTCGATCTCTCCGCGCTCAGCTCTGACGACGAAGAAGAAGAGTAAGATCCCCTTGCCGTCCCCGTAATCATTCAATTCTTGTTGTTGTTCAATCTTGTATTTGACTTGCATCAATCTGAACCCCTTCCTTTTCAGGACACTGGCTCAGAGAGCGGCGAAGAGAGTCAAGGCCCCGGTGATTGTCATTGAAGATGATCCCACCGTGTCAACAGGGGGTGTGTCTGAAACCACCTTGACGGACCCGGCAACTACTCCCCAAAGCAGCCCCCAGCGCAGCCCCCAGCGTAAGTTTATAGTTTGCTTCCTGCTGTCAGGCGCGCATGAGTGCTTTTTCCTTTGCTGATATCTTGACTGTTGGATTTGCGTAGGAGCAGAGCAGCTTTACCAGGAGGGCCCGGAAGCCGCTCCCGAAGCGCCATCTGCTTCAACTACGCCGCCAAGGGAGGATCCCTCGGCAAGGGAGCGTTCTCCGGCAAGGGAGAATTCTCCAGCAAGGGGCAGTTCTCCGGCAAGGGACAGCACCAACGACCCTGTGGTGGTTGAGACCGCAACTGCAGATCTTGGTACAGGTAATCCACTTGTCTAAAAACTTCCCTTGGGTTCTTCTTCTTCTGATTTTTTTCTTTGAGTGTTTGCTTGACTCTCCTCCTTCTTCCGTGCGTCAGATCCACCTGCCGCGGAGCCAATGGAAACCGAGGCCGCCGGCGAGGAGAACGCGCGCAGCAACACCGACGACGCCGCTACCACTGAAGGAGAAAACGGCGCTGATGAGCCCGCCAGAGAAGAGGCCGCCAAGGCTGCTGCCGCAGAAGCAGGCGAGGGGTCTGGCGATTGCACTGACGGCCCCGAGGCCGCAGGAGCGCCAGGCGCTGCACCGACCGTCGATCCCTCTACCACTGCTGCAGCGTCGAGCTCCGAAGAGCCCCAGCCCGGCGCCTATCTGAAGGCCGGCGATGGCATCTTCATCAAGCTTCCCTGGGCGTCAAGCTTGTCGAAGGGGAGAATTTCGATGAAGAGCTGCTCGCCTCCGCTGGGCTGTCGTTGGTTGATACGCCAAGCAGCAGCAGTGGCGAGCCTGAAGAGGAGCAGCTGCTACGGAAGCTGCTGTCACTCTACCGCGCCCGACAAGCCAAGCTGGCTTCCCGGGAAGCACTTGTCGCGAAGGCGGGAGTGGATATGGAGAAGCACGCGGAGGAGCTCCGGGGCCTCAACCAGGAAGCTCTTCGGTCCCTGGCATAGGAGCGGGAGCGACTCGCTGAGGAGCGTACGGCCTTCCTTCTCGAGAAGGCGGAAGCTGAGGAGGAGCAAAGGCTTTATGCCGAGAAGCAGTCCGCGCGAGAAGGCGAGTTGGTGCAGCGGAAGGCCAACCTTGGCAGCTACGAGGAGGAGCTCGTCGCGCGCGAGGAAACACTTGGCGGGGCTCTCAAAGAAGCAAGGGATACTGCCGGAACTGCAGAGGCCGCCAAGAGGGAGTTGGAGACGAGGATGACGCAGTTGGAAGCCGACCTCAAGGCGAGCGGCGAGGAGCTTGCCGTGCTCAAGCGCGAACGCGAGAAGGATGCTGCCTCCCATGGTGAGCTACAGGGTCTTCTCGCTGAGAGGAGCAAGGAGCTCAGCGCCGCCAAGGACTCCAACGCGGATCTCGAGTTGAAGCTGGCTATGCTGACCCAGACGCTGGACGGCGCCAAGGAGTGAGAGAAGACTTTGTCGGAGAAGGTCAAGGCCGATGAGGCGCTGCTGGCGAGCATCGCCGTTACCCAGAACTCGTTTAGGGAGACGGTGGAGCACTGGACCGAGGGTCTGGTGAATATCGCCGCAGTCATCGACGGGGAGCTGACGCAGCTGGGGATGGAGGACTTCGGGTATCCCTCCGACGAGCATCTCCAACCCAGCGCCAAGCTCAGCCTGTTCTTCAAGGGCGTGGCGATGGCACTCCAACGACTCTGGGAGAAGATCCCGAAATAGCTGGCCGACGAGTCGCGCAGGATTTGGGCAGGGGCTCTCCAGAAGGTGCTGATGAAGGTGGCCTTCCGCAACCCAGGCCTCAGCTTCACCAACGTCCTCAAGTCTTTGCCGCCGAATGCCGACGTAGAAGCGCTCAAGGCCCTTGTCGCACCCATCATGGACAAGGTGAGCGGGATCAAGAGGGTTGAGGGCGATCGCGTAGACTAGGCCGCCCGTTTTCTCTTTCTCCTTGTCGCTGCTGGCCATATTATGAAAACAATCTGTTAGGCGCTGCGACAAGTTATTTTGTAATATAACTCTATTTCTGGTATCGACTGCTACGCTATTTCCTTTACTAGATTCCTTCCTTTGTATGTTTTTACCCTACGCTTTTAGGGAACTTGTCGGCGCAGGCACCCGAGCCACGAGCGCTGAGTGCGGGACGTCAGCAGCCTGCTGGCAGTGCCGCTTCCGACAAGAAACCTTGTCGCGACTAGTTGCAGCACACTTAAGTTGTTGAGCAGACTCGAAACAAAGTAAGGGCGCAACTAGCTACAAGTTGGTTCCTCCGCGCACAGGTTTTCCATACAAAGCACGGTTGTTCGTGGAAGATAACTTAAAAATTAAAACTAACTGCTCAAACTTTGGCAACTTAGCTTTTATGTCGTTTGCTTCCCGGCAGGGCGAAACTTGCTTGAACGATGCCTAGTCCACATCATAATCTTCTCCTTTCCCCCCGGCAAACTTGTGTGCGAGGGAACCTTCCTTTCCTTTATTAGAAAAAGAAAGAGGAGAAAATAAAGATATGGAGCCTTTTGGCTCGTTATCGCTTACCGGGGGCAGGTGCTGCACAAAGTGTCAGATAACGGATGCAAGAAAGAATATAATGCATGAAATTGACAAGATGTGTGGAGCACGTGAGCTTTACTTGTGCACGGGATCTGCGCCCGGCTTTGTACAAAGGATTACATGCAACATCGGCAAGACTTGTACAAAATGTGGTTGCTGGAACAGGTTTCGGCAACCGCGCCCTACGGGTAAAACTTACTAAGATGCTCAATGTTCCAGGAGTTGCTCACCGGAACGCCATCTTCGGTCTCAAGGCGGACAGCGCCCGGCCTAGTGAATCGTTTCATCCGATAAGGGCCTTCCCACTTCGGCGTCAACATGTTGGAATTCTTGGCGGACTGAACGCACCGAAGAACAAGGTCGCCTTCCTTGAAGCTTCTGGCATTAACTTTGCGGCTATGGTAGCGGCACAAAGCTTGCTGGTATCGAGCAGCTCGTACAACAGCCTGAAGACGATCTTCCTCAAGGAGCAGCGCGTCATCTTGTCGCAGCTGCTCTTGCTCAAGCTCATCATAAGCGAGCACTCGAGGTGATCTGTATACGAGTTCCTTGGGGAGAACTGCCTCTGCTGCATAGACTAGAGCGGAAGGTGTCTGGCCAGTGGCTTGATTAGGCGTCGTCCTGATCGACCAAAGAACCACCGGCAGCTCCTCAATCCAGTTTCTTCCGCATTTCCGCAGCCTGTCGAAAGTTTTGGTCTTGAGCCCGCGCAACACTTCGGCGTTTGCCCTCTCTGCTTGACCGTTGCTTCTCAGATGAGCAACAGAAGCGAAGCAGACCTTGGCGCCAAGATCTTGGACATACTGCATGAAGGTGCGGCTCGTGAATTGCGTGCCGTTGTCGGTGATGATTCTGTTAGGGATCCCGAAACGGCAAACAATCGACCTGAAGAACTTGATCGCTGACTGCGCTGTCACCTTCCTCACTGGTTCCACTTCCGGCCACTTTGTGAACTTGTCGATTGCAACGTACAAGTACTCAAAGCCCCCGACAGCTCGGGGGAAGGGGCCGAGGATGTCGAGCCCCCAGACCGAAAATGGCCAGGATAAAGGGATCGTCTGGAGAGCTTGAGCTGGCTGGTGTATCTTCTTGGAATGGAACTGGCACGCTTCACACTTGGTTACTTGTGCAGTTGCATCCTGGAGGGCTGTCGGCCAAAAGAAACCTTGTCGGAACTCTTTGCCGGCAAGTGCTCTTGCGCCAATGTGGTGACCACATATGCCTCCGTGTATCTCTGCCAACAGCTTTTGTCCTTCTTCCCGGTGAATATACTTCAATTTCACACCGTTGAGTCTTCTTCTGTATAGTGTGCTGTCGACAAACTGGTACATACTTGACTGCCGGGCTACTTTTTCCGCTTCTTCTTGCTCTTCGGGAAGTTCTTCTGTCTGAAGGAAATGGACAATCTGCTGTGCCCATGCTGGAGCTTGTGGCTCGACAACAAGGACTAAAGGCATTTCTGCTGCTGCGGGAACATCAGCTTCTACGGCAAGAACCTGTGGCTCAGCGGAGCTTGATGTTCCCCGGCAAGCTTGCCGGGGCAAAGCTTGTCGGGAGCGTCTCCTTCAACGGAACAAACACTAAGGTTTGCCGGAGCAGACTGCTCCTCAGCACTCTTGGAGTTGATCTTGGGGACCTTTTTGGCGGGGGCTTCAGGGAGCTCTGCCGGAAAATAGTCACCAGAAATCAACTTCCTCTTCTTGTTCTGTCCAGTTGACGGCGTTACAAACGGTTGAGTCAGCTTGAGCACAAAGATCCCTGGTTCCACAGGTAACTTAAGTGCGGCGCACTTTGACAGGCCGTCAGCAATGTCATTCTGAGTTCTTGGAACATGTTCCATCTGTAGGCCGTCAAAATTCTCTTCTAGCTTTCTTATTTCATCAACATAAGCTTCCATCAACGGACTTTGATAACTCTTGTTCACTTGGCGGACGACAAGCTGTGAGTCGCCCCTGACAATGAGCTTCTTGATCCCAAGTTCTGCTGCGATCCTGAGACCGGCAAGCAAGCCTTCATACTCTGCAGTATTGTTGGTTGCTTGCTCCTTGGGAAAGTGCATCTGGACTACGTACTTGAGGTGCTCTCCTGTGGGCGCAACAAGCAGCACGCCCGCACCGGCGCCTTGCAGCGAGAAGGCACCATCAAAGTACATCAGCCACTCTTTGCTCGCCTCCTTGACGGGGATGCTCGTTTCTGGAATTTCTTCATCTTGTGTTGGCGTCCACTCTGCTATGAACTCTACCAATGCTCTGCTTTGGATAGTTGAAGTGCTCTCAAACTTGAGGCCAAAGCTTGACAGTTCCAATGCCCACTCGACAATCCTTCCTGTCGCTTCTGGATTCTGCAGTATCCTCTTCAGCGGAAAGCGAGTGACAACTGTGATCTCATGTGCTTCTGGATTCTGCAGTATCCTCTTCAGTGGAAAGCGAGTGACGACTGTGATCTCATGTGCTTGGAAGTAATGGTTGGAGGCCAGGAGGAGGCCGAAAAGCAGTTTCTGCACACCAGAGTACCTCGACCTAGCCCCCTGCAGAAGGGAACTGACAAAGTAAACTGGGCGCTGCACCATTCTCTTCTGCATCTTCTCATGCTCCTGCGCAGATCCATCCTTGTGGGGACCAGAGCTTGCCGGACCAGAGCTTGCCGGCGAAACTCCTTGCTTGTCATTGGATGCATCTGCCGCGGTTGCTGGCTCATCATCTGCCTCCCTCTCCGCCACTAAAGCAGCACTAACCACTTGATTGGTTGCCGCTATATATAACAGCAACTTCTCCTGTGGCTTAGGTGCGACAAGTGTTGGAGTGGAGGACAGGTATCTATTTAAGTCCTGCAGCGCAGCCTCCGCTTCCGGAGTCCATTTCATTGGACCTGCCTTCTTCAAAATTTTGAAGAATGGTAGGGCGCGCTCAGCAGATCTAGAGATAAACCTGCTGAGAGCAGCCACGCAACGGGCAAGCCTTCGCACATCCTTGATGCGCTTTGGTGCTTCAATCTGCTCGATGGCATTGATCTTGTCGGGATTGGCTTCGATTCCCCGCTGAGACACGAAGAACCCGAGAAGCTTGCCGGAAGGGACTCCAAACACGCACTTCTCGGGGTTGAGCTTGAGGTTGATCTTGCGCAGATTTGCAAATGTTTCGTCTAAATCTTGAATAAGGGTCGCCCTGTCCTTGCTCTTGACCACTATGTTATCCATGTAGGCTTCCACATTTCTGTGCATTTGCGGCTCAAAAGCATGATGGACTACCCTTGCAAATGTTGAACCAGCATTCTTTAAACCGAAGGGCATCCGCACGAAACAGTACGTGCCACACGGGGTGATGAATGCGGTTTTCTCCTCATCCTCTTCTGCCATGAAGATCTGATGGTATCCTGAGTATGCATCAAGAAATGAAAGCAAATCACATCCGGCCATGGAGTCAACAATCTGGTCAATGCGCGGCAAGGAAAATGGATCTTTGGGACAAGCTTTATTGACATCGGTAAAGCCGATACAAAGCCTCCATTTCCCGTTAGCCTTGCGCACGACAACAAGATTGGCCAACCACGTAGGATGGAGCACTCCTCTAACAAGGCCTGCTGCTTCCAACTTCTTGATTTCTTCTGCGATGAATTCTTGGCGCTCCACTGCCTGTTTCCTTCTGCTTGACGGGCCGCGCATGAGGACAGACGGCAAGGTGGTGCTCAATTACTTTCCTGGGAACACCGGGGATGTCAGACGGTTGCCACGCAAACACGTCGACGTTCGCCCGCAGGAAAGCAACGAGCGCGCTTTCCTATTTAGGGTCGAGAGTGGCGCTGATGGTGAAGGTACCACCAGCGCCATCCTCCTTGGCGGGCACCTTCTTGGTCTCAGGTGGAGCTGCCATTGCCTTCTTACACTTGCCGGTGGAGCTCGATGGTGCGTCCTCGATGGTAGCGCAGTACTCCGAAGAGGTGCGCTTGCCGGAGTGGGCATTAGAGCTCTTGCCGGACTTGGTCTTCTTCTTCCCCCCGGGAGCTTCAGCGGCAAGTGACTTGCGATCTGCTGCGGCTGCTGCGTCCCGGTAGATCTTGTCGGCACAGATAAGAGCGTCCTTCTTGTCGCCAGGGACAGAGATGACACTTATCGGGCCTGGCATCTTCAGTATGTTGTATGCATAGTGAGAGGCTGCCATGAACTTGGCGAGCGCTGGACGGCCAAGTATCCCATTATAAGGCAACGGAAAATCAGCAACGTCAAAAGTGACCCTCTCAGTCCTGAAGTTCAACTCGCTGCCAAATGTTACCGGCAACGTGATCTTTCCCTTCGGCTTGCTCCTTCCTGGATTAATTCCTTGGAACGTGCCGGTCTCTTCGAGCTCGCTGTCAGGGATTTGGAGTTTCTGAAGTACCGCGGAGGAGATCAGGTTTAAGCCGGCCCCGCCGTCAACTAGCATCTTAGTGACCTTGAGGTTGCGGATAGTTGGTGAAACCAACATCGGCAAGCACCCGACCGCAGTTATGCGATCAGGGTGGTCCTCAATATCAAAGATGATAGGCCTGCTGGACCATTTCAGAGGCTTGCGTGACCCGACGGGTGGTTCTGCTGCATTAACTTCCCACACCCACTACTTGAGCTGGCGGTGCGAAGTATGCAGAGAAGCACCGCCGTTAACGCACAGGACCTCTATGGCTTTCTTGAACTCCTGCTCATCAGTCTCCTCATCATCCATGTCCTCATCATCGTCGTCATCTGCATCCTTGTCGCGGCCACGGGGAGGTATGTCTCCTTGCCGCTGCTTGGCCTTGCCGCGGTGTCCTCCTCGGCCGGGACGTTTCTTGCCGGATCCTCCAGCACCTTCCTGGGCTTTCTCCTTGTCGCGCCACTCGTATTCAGCCTTTTGCTGCTCAACAAGCTGCTCGACTTTCTTGCAGCTCTGGAGATCATGGCCCTTGGTGCGGTGGATTTTGCAGTACTGCTTGTTGGTGTTGTCCTGCTTGTCGGCGACCGCCACAGCCTCTGCGGCAACCTCCTTGCCGGAGCTGCCAGCTTTGGGCTTCTTGCCGGACTGCTCAACGACTCTCACCTCTTTGTCTTTCTTCTTCCTGTTATTCCGCCGCCGATTTTTCCTTGCTGGGGCGGCATCCTCACTGTCAGATCCTCCTGCTCCTACATTCTCTCCGGGGAGTCTCCTCCCTTCCTCAGCACGTGCACACTTGTCGGCCAGGGCATATAGCTCACTGACGTCTCTGATCTTGCACATCGCCATCTCCTCCCGCATCCTGCGGTTCCGCACGTTCTGGTGGAATGCGCTGATTACCGCAGCAGGGTGGACATCTGGGATGTTGTGCTGTACGCTGCTGAATCTTTGAATGTACTTGCGCAGGGGCTCTCCTTCCTTCTGAGCGAGCAGATGAAGGTCACTCTCTTGGCCATGAGGCTTGTGGCCGCCTGTGAAGGCGCCGACAAACTGATGGCATAGGTCGGCCCAAGAGGATATGGAGTTGTCCGGCAAGTGCATGAGCCAGGATCTGACGTTGGGCTTGAGCACCAGCGGGAAGTAGTTGGCAAGGATCTTGTCGTCCCGCCCCCCAGCAGCTTGCACCGCGATGGTGTAGATGCTGAGGAACTCCGACGAATGCGTCTTGCCGTCGTACTTCTCCAGTACGTCTGGCTTGAAGTTCTTCGTGCTGGGCCACCGGACTTGCCGCAGCTCACGAGTGAATGCAGGGCAACCTACCGCGTATGGCAGGTCGCCTGGTTCCCTTGGCGCATGCATGTCAACAGAAGGCCCAGCGCGCTGGTCAGATTGACGTCGCGCTTCTCTTCGGCGCTCGATGCGAGTACGAGCGTCTTCTTGCTGTCGATCGCGAAGAACTTGGCGCTGATCGCGACGAGCTCGTGGATCCGATGATGCGGTGGAGTCGCTGTCAAGGTGGATCCGGCGAGTCGGCGATCTTGGCCTTCGGGGTGGAGAGTGCACGGTGGTTGCACCCCCACCAGTATCGTCGCCACCGGATCGCGCCTGGCAACCCTGCCGCGGTAGCGACGTGCTCGGCTGCCGTGGAGAGTCGCCGTTGGCGTAGCCGATGAGACTCTGAATGGTGGCCCTCCATTCGTCGATCTTGTCCAACGTCAGAGGGTAATCCAGGAGCAGTTGAGCTCGCGCCAAAGCTTCTGCTGGAGTGGTGGGTGGCAGTGGCGGACGGCGCGAGGAGCGGGATATGCTCGGACTTCCAACCATGTTAGAAGGAGCATTATCCCGTCCAGGCGACCGTGTCTCGCTCGTGATGGCACGCTGGCGTGCATGCTGGTCTTGAGCGCCCCGGGATCCACCAGCTTGATCTTGGCCCAACAAACGTATGGTACTGCGAGTACCAGGACGCTGTCGGTCCTGCGCCTCCTGAGATGGGCGCGGAACAAGTGCGGACGTCGAGGTCTGCGCCGCCTTGCCCTTGGACCTGACAGCGTAGTGAGCTTCCTCGTCGACGTCCGTCCCTCCGCCGGCGTTTACACCACCACTCGTTTGCTCCGGTGGTGGTGGGATCGACACGGACAGAACGGCTGCCTCCGAAGTCTTCTTCTTCGGTGGCATGTTGATGAAGAAAATGAAGATCTAGCTCGTGTGCACGCCGGATCAGGTTCTCACAATCTCTACGCCCCCTACCTGCCGCGCCAAAGATGTCGGGGAAACTGATCCACGAACACCTATGGGACCGGCAGACCAAGCCCCTTTCGGTTCGGCGGGGGGCGGAGGTCGCATGAAGAGCAGATCGAGGCGAGGCACACGAGCGGTTTACCCAGCTTCGGAGCTCTCCGGAGAGATAACAATCCTACTGCTACTTGTCTGATTCTATTGTGTTCTGGCTCAAGAGAGCTAAGTGTTTTTCTGGCTTCCGAATGATCCGAACCCCCTCTACGTTGCGCATGGGCCTCCTTTTATACGTTAAAGGGGTCACCGACAGGTGGCAACGTAAACAAGGGCACAAATGTAAAAAGAGAGGTGGTTGGTACAGTTATTTGTACAGTGTTCCCTACCTAACCCTGACGGCAGGGGACAAGGGCATTAAATGCCCGCCTGTGTCGCCCACAACAGTGCAGAAAAGGACCGTCAGGGGCGCCACCGCTTGCCACGATGGCGATATTGTCAGCACCGCATGCCACTGCGCACCGCTGGCTGCACAGCCTTCCGCCACGCGCGCCGGGAAAAGCCCCCAGGGCGACACGTTGGTGGATGTGCTGGAGCGTGGGCACAGAGTGGCCGCTTGCCGCGGCAAGTGCCTTGCCGCGGTCGTCATCTTGTCGCACCCGGGAGCTTGTCACTCGCCGGGCCTTGTCGGGACGCGTGGCGCGTCGCGGCAAGTTCCCTGAGATGCCTTGGTTGGTCTTCCCGGCAAGCTCCTCTTGCCGGGGCCTTGCCTCCTTGACTTGAACACTTTGTTCTTGAATGGCTCCAAAGGAGCCACGGAGGATCTTGGCGGTCACCCGGCAAGCCCTTGCCACGGGGCGCTGCAACTGCCCGTGCACAAGTTCGGGGTACTAGGGTACCCCTATTCTAGTACACCGACAACATCATTCTCCTAATGATGTGTAACATCCCAAATTTTCAATTTGGAATGTTATACATTAAATCATCATTGCATATCATATTTTGTTGCATCTTTGGCTCGATCCTAGAAATTCTATGCAACTCAAGGACCCTCGGAGAGAGTTGGGGATTTCGTTATTTTCTTATTTGAGTTTTTCTCAAATTTTGAAAATAGGATCATTGATTTTATTTATTTTATCTTCAATTATTTCTACTACCAAAAATTCAGAGAGGGAATAAAATGACTTTCCCAAAATAAAGAAATAATGAAGATTTAATAAAAAAATGAAATAAGTTTTATTTTGGAAGTTTTTCGCCTTTTATTTGAATTTAGGTAAAATGCGCGTTTTTCAAAATTGCATTATAGGCCCGAGTAAAAGTTCATTTTGTTCGACTCATTTTTAGGAGTCGGGGAAAATTTACTTTGTAAATTTTGGGGTTCGTTTAGATTTTATTTTATTCGTTTTTCTGCGCGCGATTTATTTAAAAAAAACATGCAGCGCCCCGCCTGGGCCAAGGGCCCAGCCGGCCCAGCCACCCCGCCCTAGCCGAGTCCGGCTCGGACTCCGCCATCGCCGCCGCCCTTGCCTTGCCCCCTCCCCCAAGCAGCACCCCCCCTTAAATACCCCAGCACCCCCCCCGTCTCCTCCCCAACCCGCAGCCGCCGCCGCCCCAAGCAGCAGCAGCCGCAGCCGCCACCGCCGCGCCGTAGCCG
>NC_057813.1:676386707-676394815 GCF_018294505.1 Triticum aestivum | reverse complement strand
GCCGCATCACCGTCGCCCCGCTGCCTAGCCGCTGCCTCGCTGGAGCCCTGCCTCGTCGAGGTAGCCGCGCCACGCCACCCTCCCCTCGGTTCGGTTTTTTTATAAAAACCGTTCTGGTTTCCTTTTTCCGTTGTTCGGTTTTTTTCGAAACCCTAGACCGGTTTTAATTCCGGTTTTGTTGTTTAGCGCGCGTTTGCCGGACCGTTCGTCTTAACGAACGTGATCACCGGTTATTCCCGGTTAACGGACGTCCGTTCGTTTAACCGTTCGTCGTTTTCTTTTAATCGGATTTTATTTCACTATTTTCTGATCGCGATTTCAGATCCGATCTTCGTTCTAGTTTATCTTCTCGCACGTTTATCGGAATCAGGTGATTCAAGCGCCTGGAGTTTCGTTTCGAAACCACCGTTCCGAGTAATCAACTTAAACAGAGTTTTGCTACTGTAAAATTTTGAGCTAGTTTCAACTTTCTAGAACCGAGCTGTTTTCTTCCGCCGGTTGTTTCCCGTTGCTTTGTTAGATTCGTTCTCTTTTGCCACCAGGGTTCTTAAGTTGAACTTTCTGGTTAGATCTTTTATTCGAGATTTACCTGTGCATTAAGATGAGTACTTATTGTATGCTTGTTGTTTGTCTGCGATAGATCACCCGGAGTGCGCCGCTTGTTACTTCGAATCTCTAGGTTTCGCGGATCATCAGCAAGGCAAGTAACACTTGATCATACCTTTTTCTACTACCCAGTTTTTATGCATTAGATCAATCCTCAAACATTGCATGATTAGGATCTAATTAAATTGTGGGATGGGAAGTAGATGAGGTAGTACCTATTACCTGTGTTACTTATGAAACCTTTGGGAGTTACTTCTGCGTTTGCTTATTATGCCATGCTATGCTAGTTGACGTGGATTGGGTGAGTGAATATCCATGACAGATGTGAGATTAGTTAATTAATGGTTTATCTAAGGTGGCAACTTAAATACACATCTGGGTGGATTGAGGCACCTGGGGTATCCAGTGATTGCCTGTTTTTGGAAATCTCGGGGTTACCGTGTGATTTTCCTATGGACCGCCACCCAGGCTCAAAGGGATCATAAGATAATTCATGCTAGTAACTTCCGTGTGCAGCCACAAGCCATTATGGGCTCTGGCATAGTTGACTAAGTCGTGCGAACTCTTATAGTGGTGGACTAGCAGATGTAGGGGATGTAGGTGTACCGGTCTACCCATCGTAAGGTGCTAGCGCTTCTGAAAGACTATGTCTCGGTCATCCATTTCTCAAACACCCTGTAGTGCGAGAAACCAAACGGAGGCGATCAAGTCTTGTGGGGAAAAGTGCGCAAACCTCTGCAGAGTGTACAAACTAATCATGATTAGCCGTGTCCCCGGTTATGGACATCCTGAGTATCTAGTACTTGAATATCATGTGAATCTCAACATGTTACTCTAATTTAATATTGTTGGGTTTGATAATGATTATTTTTAATTGGGATTGAGGATGCTGTCAACCATTCTCAATGTTTAACAACCACCATGATAGTTAAATAAAATTATTCCTTTACAGTAGGGAAAAATTGGCCTTATGCAAAAACTGTAACCATAGAGCTTTTACACCAGCCAAATTGCATGTAGTGTAGCTTATTCCAATGTTATTCTCTATGTGTTACATTGCCAGCATATTCCATGTGCTGATCCGTTTTCGGGCTGCAACGTTTCATGTTGCAGACTTTTCAGACGACGAGTAAGGTGGTTTAGGTCGTGGTTCTATACTCAGTGATGCCGTTGGAGTTGATGGACTCACTTATCTTCCAAGTCTTCCGCTGTTCTCGTTATTAGATGGCCTTAAGCCATATTTATTGTAATAAGTCCTCTTTTGGACAACGATGTAATAAGTGTGTGATTGCTACTCTGTTATAAATCCTTAGAAGTACTGTGTGGTCTCAGCATTACTGATCCAGGGATGACACCTGAGCACAGAGACTTGACCATCTGAGGTCGGGTCGCTACAGAGATGGTATCAGAGCACACGCTGACTGTAGGACACGACCACTAAGTTAAAGCCATAGATCACTATTCTCTTCTCATTTTCTAACTCCTCATCTTTTCTACTCTTTTAGGATGACGGACGCAAAGATCAAGTACGCCCAACCAGATGAAGGCACACCTTTTGGATTCCACTTGAAGGAAATCACCAAGTACCTGAACATTGGACTACCAAGCTTCACCGGGACTTTCAACGCCACTCTGCCTGAAGAGGAGCGCTGGAAGATTCAAGCCCACGTTCCGGGAAGGACATTCGCCCCAATCACCAAGCCTATAGATAGTGTTTTCAGTGCACCAACCTGGAGTCTGGGAAAGAGCATGGCAGCTCATATCACCATGGGACGCATTGGAGAAATTATCAAGAAGACCTCAAGGACACTATCTACCAGATTTGCGGACGCCGAAATGAACAATGGGAGATAGTCAGCACCAAGAAGGATAGATCCATTGCAGCTTTCATCCAGGAGTTAAACCAGCACATTCGACGCCAGGAGAACTAGATGTGCAATGATATGATAGACTTGAAGAATGCGAAGGGAAGGATCATCGAACTTGAAGGAGAGTTGAAGTCTACACGCAAGGACTACATGGACGAGATCGTAGCTGTAGTAAGGCACAATAGCGATCTTAAACATGAGATTGAAGAACTCAAGAAGAAGTTAGCGCTCAAGAATGAAGACAAGTACGTCGACTGTCCGAGCAACTACATCATCATCGACGACACCGATTCAGATCCAAGTGAGCCCGACTTTGAAGACGAAGCTGGAGCAGACATCATGGAGTCTTCCACCGGTTCAAATTAATAGATGACCCCCACATATTAGTAGTATTCCCTCCATGTAAACATTTTAGTTCAGCACTTTTGCGATAGTTAGACCGTTGTAAGCCCTTTGTTTGAAATGAATGAAGTGATTTTGTGTGCAATTGCTCATGTGCATTTGGGTAGTGTTTTCTCCTTAGACCTCACTCTATTCTTAATTTCTCGTCTTTTCTAAACCCTTCAGATGCCTCCGAGACGTGACCCCGGGTTTGTTTTCCCGCCAGAGATCACCCAGTTGATTCAGCAGCAGAACACTTTGATCCAAACATTGGTACAGAACCAAGGCAACAACAACAACAACCCACCACCACCACCACCTGCGGATCACTTGACTCGTTTCCTTAGGCTGCAACCGCCGTTATATTCCAGTAGCACCGAGCCGATTGTAGCAGATGATTGGCTCCGTAAGATAGGGAGGGAGTTGACCACTGCAGGATGTACAGATGGAGAAAGGGTGAAGTTTGCCGCACATCAGCTTGAAGGACCCGCAACAGCATGGTGGGAGAATTTTACAGCCACTTACCCTGTAGACACTGTCACAATGGATCATTTCCAGCAAGCTTTCCACCCTGCCCATGTTTCAGCAGGAGCTATGGCCATGAAGAAGCGTGAGTTTCGCAACTTACGCCAAGGAGGAAGGACTGTTGGCCAGTATGTGGATGATTTTAGTAAGCTAGCACGTTATGCCCCAGATGACGTTGCTACAGATGTACCTAAGCAGGAGAAGTTTCTAGAAGGACTGAATGATGAGCTGAGCATGCAGTTGATGGTAGCCACTTTCAATAACTACCAGGAGTTGGTAGACCGTGCCCTCATGATTGAAGGAAAACAACAGCAGATTGAGAATCGCAAGAGGAAGTATGGGCAGGGGAAGTATAATTCTGGAACCCAGCAGAAGCCCCGTTATCCCCCTAAACAGGGAGTTCAGTTTCAGCATACCCATGGAGGAGGTAGTTCGCACAACCATAATGTCCACAAAAATGGTAATGGGAATGGAGGAAGCAACGGCCAGAACCGGACCACACCATCAACCCCAGCCAAGAAAGACCTGAGTCATGTCACCTGTTACAAGTGTTCCAAGACCGGACATTATGCAAATGACTGCCCCGAAGGCCAAGGTGGAAATGGAAGCTCAGGAAAGAAGCCGAACCCTTTCAACAGGGGACAGGTGAACCACATTGATGTGGAGGAGGTTGAAGATCAGCCCAATTCAGTAATCGGTAAGTTTTTGGTTAAGTCATTTCCTGCACTTGTTCTTTTCGATACCGGTGCAACGCATTCACACATATCAAGGGGATTTGTAGAAAAGTATAGTCTGCCTACTCAGATTCTTAAAACCCCTATGCTAGTAAGCTCACCAGGAGCGGAGTATATGGCCAGACAAGGATGTTTTCAAGTGCCACTAAGTATAGGAAGGCATGTATTCCCGACGGATTTGATCATTTTGGAATCCCAAGGATTGGATGTGATTCTCGGTATGGATTGGCTGTCGATGTATAGGGGAAACATCGATTGCGCAAGTAAGACGATTTTGCTCACAACACCAGAAGGAAAAAGGATTAGGTATGTATCGCGACATGGACCAAATAGGAATCAAGTAAATTCCTTATCAGGAGTTGTGCAGGAAGAGGTGCCAGTGGTGAAGGATTACCCTGATGTATTTCCTGAGGAATTGCCAGGAATGCCACCAGATAGAGACATTGAGTTTCTGATTGAGCTCTTGCCAGGTACAGGCCCAATATCGAAGCGACCATACAGGATGCCCGCACAGGATTTGGCAGAAATCAAGAAGCAGATTAAGGAACTATTGGATAAAGGTTATATACGCCCAAGCTCTTCGCCTTGGGGATCACCCGTACTTTTAGTAGAGAAGAAGGATGGATCGTTAAGGATGGTCGTTGACTATCGTGGATTGAATGAAGTAACAATCAAGAACTAGTACCCACTACTAATGATAAATGATCTGTTTGATCGTTTGCAAGGAGCTAAGGTGTTTTCCAAGATCGATTTGCGATTAGGGTACCATCAGTTGAAGATTCGAGAGCAGGACATACCTAAGACAACATTCACCACAAGATATGGACTGTATGAGTATACCGTTATGTCATTTGGACTGACTAATGCACCTGCCTATTTCATGAACCTGATGAACAAAGTGTTTATGGAGTTTTTGGATAAGTTCGTCGTGGTGTTCATTAATGATATTTTGGTTTTCTCGAAGAATGAAGAGGAACATAAAGAACATTTGCGATTGGTTTTGGAGAAACTAAGGGAACATCAGTTATATGCCAAGTTCAGCAAATGTGAGTTTTGGCTAAAGGAAGTTGGATTTCTTGGACATGTTATATCCGAAGAAGGGATAGCAGTTGACCTTAAAAAGGTTGAGACCGTAACCGAATGGGAAGCACCAACGATAGTTGGAGAGATCCGGAGTTTTCTTGGACTCGCAGGATACTACCGGAGATTCATTGAGAATTTCTCAAGGATTGCAAAGCCTATGACGGAGTTGCTAAAGAAGGATACTAAACTCTTTTGGACTGAGGAGTGTGAGGCTAGTTTCCAGGAATTCAAGAAACGTTTGGTTACCTCACCAGTGTTAATTCTGCCAGATCAGACTAAGGATTTTGAAGTGTATTGCGACGCTTCATGTCAAGGACTTGGAGCAGTGCTTATGCAGGAAGGAAGAGTTGTTTCGTATGCTTCACGACAACTGAAACCTCACGAATTAAATTATGCCACACATGATTTGGAGTTAGCAGCCGTTGTGCATGCATTGAAGACATGGAGACATTTCCTCATTGGAAATCATTGTGAGGTGTACACGGATCACAAGAGTTTGAAGTACATTTTCACGCAGAAAGAGTTAAACGTTAGACAAAGGAGATGGTTGGAACTCATCAAGGATTATGATATGAGATTGCATTATCATCCCGGAAAGGCCAATTTAGTAGCTGACGCATTGAGTCGCAAGAGCCATGTCAATACACTGATGACGGGAGAGATACCAAAGGAATTAGTAGAAGATCTTCGTGAGCTATGTTTGGAAATAGTTCCGAGAGGCTATGTAGCAGCATTGGAGATTCAGTCTACCTTGATGGATAAAATCAGAGAAGCTCAGAAAAATGACAAAGAGATCGCGGATATAAAGAAGAAAATGAGCAAAGGAAAAGCAAAGGGATTTCGTGAGGATGAGCACGATACCCTATGGTTTGAGGACCGTGTTTATGTGCCAAATGACCCGGAGATCAGGAACTTGATTCTGCAAGAGGCACATGATTCGCCCTATTCGATTCACCCAGGAAATACCAAGATGTATTTGAATTTGAAGGAAACGTTCTGGTGGACCGGAATGAAGAAGGATATCGTGGAGTATGTAGCAGTTTGTGATGTATGTCAGAGGGTGAAGGCAGAACATTAGAAGCCACCAGGATTGTTGCAACCATTGCCGATACCCGAATGGAAGTGGGATAAACTAGGCATGGATTTCATCACAGGTTTGCCAAAGACTCGTTCAGGCTATGACTCGATTTGGGTTATAGTCGACCGCTTGACAAAGGTAGCTCATTTCATTCCAGTCAAGACTACCTATATCAGTGCTAAGTTGGCAAAGATATACATGACCAGAATTGTGTGTTTGCACAGAGTTCCGAGGAGTATCATATCAGATAGAGGAACCCAATTTACCTCAAAGTTTTGGAATCAGTTGCATGAAACATTGGGAACCAGGCTGGAATTCAGTACAGCTTTCCACCCACAAACAGATGGACAGACTGAGAGAGTCAATCAGATTTTGGAGGATATGCTAAGAGCTTGTGCACTAGATTATGGATCTAGTTGGGACGATAACTTGCCGTATGCAGAGTTTTCTTACAACAACAGTTACCAAACCAGCTTGAAGATGGCACCTTTCGAAGCTTTATACGGAAGGAGGTGCAGGACACCGTTATCATGGAACGAAGTTGGAGACCGTCAGTTGTTTGGACCAGATTTCATTAAAGAGTCTGAATAGAAAGTTAAGTTGATTCGCGATAGGCTCAAGGTAGCCCAGTCCAGACAGAAAAGTTATGCGGATGCAAAACGCAAAGAGATAGAATATGAAGTTGGAGACAGGGTTTATCTTAGAGTATCCCCGCTTCGAGGAGTTAAGCGTTTTGGAGTTAAAGGAAAATTAGCACCGCGTTTCGTTGGACCGTATAGGATCTTGCAGAGAATGGGAGAAGTCGCTTATAAGCTGGAATTGCCAGAGGGACTGTCAGGAGTTCATGATGTATTCCATGTTTCTCAACTGAAGAAATGTCACGCCGAGATGGCAGAGGTACCGCTAAGAGATACAGTGCCACTTGAAGCAATTTAGTTGAAGGATGATTTAACATATGAGGAGAAACCAGTCAAGATTCTCGATTATGCCAGCAGAGTTACTCGCAGCAAGGTTATCAAGTTTTGCAAGGTTCAGTGGAGCCACCACACTGAGGATGAAGCCACCTGGGAGAGAGAAGAAGATTTGGTCAAGGACCACCCTCACCTATTTGCTAGCCAACCCGAATCTCGAGGGCGAGATTCATCTTAAGGGGGGTAGGTTTGTAACATCCCAAATTTTCAATTTGGAATGTTATACATTAAATCATCATTACATATCATATTTTGTTGCATCTTTGGCTCGATCCTAGAAATTCTATGCAACTCAAGGACCCTCGGAGAGAGTTGGGGATTTCGTTATTTTCTTATTTGAGTTTTTCTCAAATTTTGAAAATAGGATCATTGATTTTATTTATTTTATCGTCAATTATTTCTACTACCAAAAAATTCAGAGAGGGAATAAAATGACTTTCCCAAAAAAAAGAAATAATGAAGATTTAATAAAAAATCAAATAAGTTTTATTTTGGAAGTTTTTCGCCTTTTATTTGAATTTAGGAAAATGCGCGTTTTTCAAAATTGCATTTTAGGCCCGAGTAAAAGTTCATTTTGTTCGACTCATTTTTAGGAGTAGGGGAAAATTTACTTTGTAAATTTTGGGGTTCGTTTAGATTTTATTTTATTCGTTTTTCTGCGCGCGATTTATTTTTTTAAAAAAAGCGCAGCGCCCCGCCTGGGCCAAGGGCCCAGCCGCCCCTCCCCTCGCGCGCCCGCGTGCAGCGCGCCACCGCCGCCACCCCAGCCGAGTCCGGCTCGGACTCCGCCACCGCCGCCGCCCTTGCCTTGCCCCCTCCCCCAAGCAGCACCCCCCCTTTAAATACCCCAGCACCCCCCTCT
>NC_057813.1:676343709-676386169 GCF_018294505.1 Triticum aestivum | reverse complement strand
CCCCAAGCAGCAGCAGCCGCAGCCGCCGCCGCCGCCGCGTCGCCGTCGCCCCACCGCCTAGCCGCCGCCCCGTCGGAGCCCCGCCTCGTCGAGGTAGCCGCGCCGCGCCACCCTCCCCTCGGTTCGGTTTTTTTTATAAAAACCGTTCCGGTTTTCTTTTTCCGTCGTTCGATTTTTTTCGAAACCCTAGACCGGTTTTAATTCCGGTTTTGTTGTTTAGCGCACGTTCGCCGGACCGTTCGTCTTAACGAACGTGATCACCGGTTATTCTCGGTTAACGAACGTCCATTCGGATTTTATTTCACTATTTTCTGATCGCGATTTCAGATCCGATCTTCGTTCTAGTTTATCTTCTCGCACGTTTATCGGAATCAGGTGATTCAAGCGCCTGGAGTTTCATTTCGAAACCGCCATTCCGACTAATCAACTTAAACAGAGTTTTCCTAGTGTATAATTTTGACCTAGTTTCAACTTTCTAGAACCAAGCTGTTTTCTTCCGCCGATTGTTTTCCGTTGCTTTGTTCGATTCGTTCTCTTTTGCCACCAGGGTTCTTAAGTTGAACTTTCTGGTTAGATCTTTTATTCAAGATTTACCCGTGCATTAAGATGAGTACTTATTGTATGCTTGTTGTTTGTCTGCGATAGATCACCCGGAGTGCGCCGCTTGTTACTTCGAATCTCTAGATTTCGCGGATCATCAGCAAGGCAAGTAACACTTGATCATACCTTTTTCTACTACCCAGTTTTTATGCATTAGATCAATCCTGAAACATTGCATGATTAGGATCTAATTAAATTGTGGGATGGGAAGTAGATGAGGTAGTACCTAGTACCTGTGTTACTTATGAAATCTTTGGGAGTTACTTCTGCGTTTGCTTATTATGCCATGCTATGCTAGTTGACGTGGATTGGGTGAGTGAATATCCATGACAGATGTGAGATTGGTTAATTAATGGTTTATCTAAGGTGGCAACTTAAATACACATCTGGGTGGATTGAGGCACCTGGGGTATCCAGTGATTGCCTGTTTTTGGAAATCCCGGGGTTACCATGTGATTTTCCTATGGACCGCCACCCAGGCTCAAAGGGATCATAAGATAATTCATGCTAGTAACTTCCGTGTGCAGCCACAAGCCATTATGGGCTCTGGCATAGTTGAATAAGTCGTGCGAACTCTTATAGTGGTGGACTAGCAGATGTAGGGGATGTAGGTGTACCGGTCTACCCATCGTAAGGTGCTAGCGCTTCTGAAAGACTATGTCTCGGTCATCCGTTTCTCAAACACCCTGTAGTCCGAGAAACCAAACGGAGGCGATCGAGTCTTGTGGGGAAAAGTGCGCAAACCTCTGCAGAGTGTACAAACTAATCATGATTAGCCGTGTCCCCGGTTATGGACATCCTGAGTATCTAGTACTTGAATATCATGTGAATCTCAACATGTTCATCTAATTTAATATTGTTGGGTTTGTTAATGATTATTTTTAATTGGGATTGAGGATGCTGTCAACCATTCTCAATGTTCAACAACCACCATGATAGTTAAATAAAATTATTCCTTTGCAGTAGGGAAAAATTGGCTTTATGCAAAAACTGTAACCATAGAGCTTTTACACCAGCCAAATTGCATGTAGTGTAGCTTATTCCAATGTTATTCTCTGTGTGTTACATTGCCATCATATTCCATGTGCTGACCCGTTTTCGGGCTGCAACGTTTCATGTTGCAGACTTTTCAGACGACGAGTAAGGTGCTTTAGGTCATGGTTCTATACTCAGTGATGCCGTTGGAGTTGATGGACTCACTTATCTTCCAAGTCTTCCGCTGTTATCGTTATTAGATGGCCTTAAGCCATATTTATTATAATAAGTCCTCTTTTGGACAACGATGTAATAAGTGTGTGATTGCTACTCTGTTATAAATCCTTCGAAGTACTGTGTGGTGTCAGCATTACTGATCCAGGGATGACACCTGAGCACAGAGACTTGACCATCCGAGGTCGGGTTGCTACATGATGTGATCCCGTTAATCAAAGTACAACTCATGTATATGGTTAGGAAACTTAACCATCTTTGATTAACGAGCTAGTCAAGTAGAGGCATACTAGTGACACTATGTTTGTCTATGTATTCACACATGTATTATGTTTCTGGTTAATACAATGATAGCATGAATAATAAACATTTATCATGAAATAAGAAAATAAATAATAACTTTCTTATTGCCTCTAGGGCATATTTCCTTCAGTCGCCCACTTGCACTAGAGTCAATAATCTAGTTCACACCGCCATGTGATTTAACACCAATATTCATATCTGTATATGATTAACATCCATAGTTCACATCGTCATGTGACCAACACCCAAAGGGTTAACTAGAGTCAATAATCTAGTTCACATCGCTATGTGATTAACACCCAAAGAGCACTAAGGTGTGATCATGTTTTTCTTGTGAGAGAAGTTTAGTCAATGGGTCTGTCACATTCAGAGCCGTATGTATTTTGCAAAATATTCTATGTCTACAATGCTCTGTATGGAGCTACTCTAGCTAATTGCTCCCACTTTCAATATGTATCCAGATTGAGAGTTAGTGTCATCTGGATCAGTGTCAAAACTTGCATCGATGTAACCCTTTACGATGAACCTCTTGTCACCTCCATAATCGAGAAACATATCCTTATTCCACTAAGGATAATTTTGACCAATGTCCAGTGATCTACTCTCAGATCACTATTGTACTCCCTTGCCAAACCAGGGTAGAGTATACAATAGGTCTGGTCCATAGCATGGCATACTTTTATAGAACTTATGACTGAGGCATAGGGAGTGACTTTCATTCTCTTTCTATTTTCTGTCGTGGTCAGGATTTGAGTCTTACTCAATTTCACACCTTTGCAGCACAGGCAAGAACTCTTTCTTTGACTGTTCCTTTTTTAACTACTTCAAAATCTTATCAAGGTATGTACTCATTGAAAAAACTTATCAAGCGTCTTGATCTTTCTATATAGATCTTGCTGCTCAATGTGTAAGCGGCTTCACTAAGGTCTTTCTTTGAAAAACTCCTTTCAAACACTCCTTTATTCTTTCCAGAAAATTCTACATCATTTCCAATTAACAATATGTCATTCACATATACTTATCAGAAAGGCTGTAGTGCTCCCACTCAATTTCTTGTAAATACAGGCTTTCCAAAAGTCTGTATAAAACCATATGCTTTGATCAACTCATCAAAGCGTATATTCCAACTCCGAGATGCTTGCACCAGTCCATTGATGGATAACTGGAGCTTGCACAATTTTTAGCAACTTTAGGATTTAACAAAACTTTCTGGTTGCATCATATACAACTCTTATTTAAAAAATCCATTAAGGAATGCAGTTTTGACATCCATTTGCCAGATTTCATAAAATGTGGCAATTGCTAACATGATTCGGACAGACTTAAGCATCGATACGAGTGAGAAAATCTCATCGTATTCAACACCTTTGAACTTGTCTAAAACATTTCGCAACAAGTCGAGCTTAGTAGATAGTAACACTACTATCAGTGTCCGTCTTCCTCTTTAAGATCCATTTATTTAACATGCCGTGCTGATCATCGAGCAAGTCAATTAAAGTCCATACTTTGTTCTCATAGGTGGATCATATCTCAGATTTTATGTCCTCAAGCCATTTCGCGGAATCTGGGCTCATCATCACTTCCTCATAGTTCGTAGGTTCGTCATGGTCTAGTAACATGACTTCTAGAACATGATTACCGTACCACTCTGGTGCGGATCTTACTCTGGAAGACCTACGAGGTTTGGTAGCAACTTGATATGAAGTTTCATGATCATCATCATTAACTTCCTCACTAATTGGTGTAGGAATCACAGGAACTGATTTCTATGATGAACTACTTTCCAATAAGGGAGCAGGTACAGTTACCTTATCAAGTTCTACTTTCCTCCCACTCACTTCTTTCAGAGAAACTCCTTCTCTAGAAAGGATCCATTCTTAGCAATGAATGACATGCCTTCGGATCTGTAATAGAAGGTGTACCCAACAGTTTCCAATGGGTATTCTATGAAGACGCACTTATCCGATTTGGGTTTGAGCTTATCAGGTTGAAACTTTTTCACATAAGCATCGTAGCCCCAAACTTTTAAGAAACGACAACTTTGGTTTCATGCCAAACCATAATTCATAAGCCGTCGTCTCAACGGATTTTGATGGTGCCCTATTTAAAGTGAATGCAACTGTCTCTAATGCATAACCCTAAAACGATAGTGGTAAATCGGTAAGAGACATCATAGATTGCACTATATCCAATAAAGTACGATTATGACGTTCGGACACACCATTAAGCCGTGGTGTTCCAGGTGGCGTGAGCTGTGAAACTATTCCACTTTGTTTTATATGAAGGCCAAACTCGTAACTCAAATATTCTTCTCCACGATCAGATCATAGAAACTTTATTTTCTTGTTACTATGATTCTTCACTTCACTCTGAATTTCGTTGAACATTTCAAATGTTTCAGACTTGTGTTTCATTAAGTAGATATACCCATATCCTCTCAAATCATCTGTGAAGGTCAGAAAATAATGATACTTGCCACAAGCATCAAGATTCATTGGATCGGATACATCGGTATGTATTATTTCCAATAAATCAGTAGCTTGTTCCATTTTTCTGAAGAAAGGAGTTTTACTCATCTTGCCCAAACAGGCACGGTTCGCAAGCATCAAATGATTCATAATCAAGTGATTCCAAAAACCCATCAGCATGGAGTTTCTTCATGCTCTTTAGATCGATATGACCCAAACGACAGTGCCACAAATAAGTTGCACTATCATTATCAACTTTGCATCTTTTGGCATCAATATTATGAATATGTGTATCACTACGATCGAGATCCAACAAACTATTTTCATTGGGTGTATGAACATTGAAGGTTTTCTTCATGTAAACAGAACAACAATTATTCTCTGACTTTAAATGAATAACCGTATTGCAATAAACATGATCAAATCATATTCATGCTCAACGCAAACGCCAAATATCATTTACTTAGGTTTAACACTAATCCCGAAAGTATAGGGTGTGTGCGATGATGATCATATCAAACTTGGAACCACTTCCAACACACATCGTCACTTCACCCTGAACTAGTCTTTGTTTATTCTCTAACTCCTGTTTCGGGTTACTAATATTAGCAACCAAACAAGTATCAAATACAGGGGCTACTGTAAACACTAGTAAGGTACACATCAATAACATGTATATCAAATATACCCTTGTTCACTTTGCCATCCTTCTTATCCACCAAATATTCAGGGCATTTCCGCTTCCAGTGACTATTTCCTTTGAAGTGTAAGCACTCAGTTTCAGGCTTTGGTCCAGCTTTGGGCTTCTTCGCGGGAGTGACAACTTGCTTGCCATTCTACTTGAAGTTCCCTTTATTTTCCTTTTCCCTTTTCTTGAAACTAGTGGTCTTGTCGATCATCAACACTTGATGCTCTTTTCTTGATTTCTACCTTCATCGATTTCAGCATCACGAAGAGCTCGGGAATCATTTTCGTCATCCCTTGCATTATAGTTCATCAGGAAGTTCCAGTAACTTGGTGATGGTGACTAGGGAACTCTACCAATCACTATCTTATCTGGAAGATTAACTCCCACTTGATTCAAGCGATTGTAGTACTCAGACAATCTAAGTACTTGCTCACTAGTTGAGCAATTCTCCTCCATCTTTTAGGCGAAGATTTGTCTGAGGTCTCATACCTCTTGACATGGGCATGAGTTTGAAATACCAATTTCATCTTTTGAAACATCTTATATGTTCCATGACATTTCAAAAATGATTTTGCAGTCCCGGTTCTAAGCCATAAAGCATGGTGCACAAAACCATCAAGTAGTCATCATATTGAGCTAGCCAAACGTTCATAATGTCTGCATCTGCTCCTGCAATAGGTCTGTCACCTAGCGGTGCATAAAGGACATAATTCTTCTATGCAGCAATGAGGATAAACCTCATATCACGGACCAAGTCCGCATCATTGCTACTAACATCTTTCAACTTAGTTTTCTCTAGGAACACATATAAAAACATAGGGAAGCAATCAACGCGAGCTATTGATCTACAACATAATTTGCAAAATACTACCAGGACTAAGTTCATGATAAATTAAAGTTCAATTAATCATATTACTTAAGAGCTCCCACTTAGGAAGACATCTCTCTAGTCATCTAAGTGATCACATGATCCAAATCAACTAAACCATGTCCGATCATCACGTGAGATGGAGTAGTTTCAATGGTGAACATCACTATGTTGATCATATCTACTATATGATTCACGTTCGGCCTTTCGGTCTCCGTGTTCTGAGGCCATATCTGTATATGCTAGGCTCATCAAGTTTAACCTGAGTATTCCGCGTGTGCAACTGTTTTGCACCCGTTGTATTTGAACGCAGAGCCTATCACACCCGATCATCACGTGGTGTCTCAGCATGAAGAACTTTCGCAACGGTGCATACTCAGGGAGAACACTTCTTCATAGTTTAGTGAGCGATCATCTTAAAATGCTACCGTCAATCAAAGCAAGATAAGATGCATAAAGTATAAACATAACATGCAATCAACATAAGTGAAATGATATGGCCATCATCATCTTGTGCTTGTGATCTCCATCTCTGAAGCACCGTCATGATCACCATCGTCACCGGCGCGACACTTTGATCTCCATCGTAGCATCGTTGTCGTTACACCATCTATTGCTTCTACGAGTATCGCTACCGCTTTGTGATAAAGTAAAGCAATTACAGGGCGTTTGCATTTCATACAATAAAGCGACAACCATATGGCTCCTGCCAGTTGCCGATAACTCGATTACAAAACATGATCATCTCATACAATAAAATATAGCATCATGTCTTGACCATATCACATCACAACATACCCTGCAGAAACAAGTTAGACGTCCTCTACTTTGTTGTTGCAAATTTTACGTGGCTGCTACGGGCTTAGCAAGAACCGTTCTTACCTACGCATCAAAACCACAACGATAGTTCGTCAAGTTAGTGCTGTTTTAACCTTCGCAAGGACTGGGCGTAGCCATACTCGGTTCAACTAAAGTTGGAGAAACAGACACCCGCCAGCCACCTGTGTGCAAAGTACGTCGGTAGAACCAGTCTCGCGTAAGCGTACATGTAATGTCGGTCTGGGCCGCTTCATCCAACAATACTGCCGAACCAAAGTATGACATGCTGGTAAGCAGTATGACTTGTATCGCCCACAACTTACTTGTGTTCTACTCGTGCATATAACATCTACGCATAAGACCTAGGCTCGGATGCCACTGTTGGGTAACATAGTAATTTCAAAAAAATTCCTACGCACACGTAAGATCATGGTGATACATAGCAACGAGCGAGGAGAGTGGGTCTATGTACCCTCATAGACCGAAAGTGGAAGCGTTAGAACAACGCGGTTGATGTAGTCGTACGTCTTCACGGCCCGACCGATCAAGCACCGAAACTACGGCACCTCCGATTTCTAGCACACGTTCAGCTCGATGATGTCCCTCGAACTCTGATCCAGCCTAGTGTCGAGCGAGAGTTCTGTGAGCACGACGGAGTGGTGACGATCTTGATGTTCTACCGTCGCAGGGCTTCCCCTAAGCACTCCTACAATATTATCGAGGATGACTATGGTGGAGGGGGGCACCGCACACGGCTAAGATATCAATGATCAATTGTTGTGTCTAGAGGTGCCCCCCTGCCCCCGTATATAAAGGATCAAGGGGGAGGGGGCGACCGGCCAGGAGGAGGCGCGCCAAGGGGGGAGTCCTACTCCCACTGGGAGTAGGACTCCTCCTTCCCTTGTTGGAGTAGGAGAGAAGGAAAGAGGGGGAGAGGAGGAAGGAAAAGGGGGCTGCACCCCTTGTCCAATTCGGACCAGAGGGGGGCTGCGCGCCTGCTTCCTTTCGGCCTCTCTCCTCTATTCCCGTTTGGCCCAATAAGGCTCATATACTCCCCGGCGAATTCCAGTAACTCTCCGGTACTCCGAAAAATACCCGAATCACTCGGAACCTTTCCGAAGTCCGAATATAGTCGTCCAATATATCGATCTTTACGTCTCGACCATTTCGAGACTCCTCGTCATGTCCCCGATCTCATCCGGGACTCCGAACTCCTTCGGTACATCAAAACTCATAAAATCATAATATAATTGTCATCAAAACCTTAAGCGTGCGGACCCTACGGGTTCGAGAACAATGTAGACATGACCGAAACACATTTCCGGCCAATAACCAATAGAGGAACCTGGATGCTTATATTGGCTCCCATATATTCTACGAAGATCTTTATCGGTCAACCCGCATAACAACATACGTTGTTCCCTTTGTCATCGGTTTGTTACTTGTCGGAGATTCAATCGTCGGTATCTCAATACCTAGTTCAATCTCGTTAGCGGCAAGTCTCTTTACTCGTTCCGTAATACATCATCCCGCAACTAACTCCTTAGTTGCAATTTTTGCAAGGCTTAAGTGATGTGTATTACTGAGAGGGCCCAGAGATACCTCTCCGACAATCGGAGTGACAAATCCTAATCTCGAAATACACCAACCCAACATGTACCTTAGGAGACTCCTATAGAGCACCTTTATAATCACCCAGTTACGTTGTGACGTTTGGTAGCACACAAAGTGTTCCTCCGGTTAACGGGACTTGCATAATCTCATAGTCATAGGAACATGTATAAGTCATGAAGAAAGCAACAACAACATACTAAACGATCGAGTGCTAAGCTAATGGAATGGGTCAAGTCAATCACATCATTCTCCTAATGATGTGATCCCGTTAATCAAATGACAACTCATGTCTATGGTTAGGAAACCTAACCATCTTTGATTCACAAGCTAGTCAAGTAGAGGCATACTAGTGACACTATGTTTGTCTATGTATTCACACATGTTATGTTTCCGGTTAATACAATTATAGCATGAATAATAAACATTTATCATGAAATAAGGAAATAAATAATAACTTTATTATTGCCTCTAGTGCATATTTCCTTCACTTTTATGTTGGTTGGATGAATCTGAGATTGTGTGACGCATATTGTATAATCATGCTCACAGATACTTGAGGTGCCAATGGAGTATCTAGGTGACATTAGGGTTTTGGTTGATTTGTGTCTTAAGGTGTTATTCTAGTACGAACTCTTTTATAGATTGATCCGAAAGAATAACTTTGAGGTGGTTATGTACCCTACCATAATCTCTATGTTTGTTCTCCGCTATTAGTGGCTTTGGAGTGACTCTTTGTTGCATGTTGAGGGCTTTTTATTTGATCTATCTATGTTATTATTGTTGAGAGAACTTGCACTAGTTAAAGTATGAACCCTAGGCCTTGTTTCCTATCATTGCAATACCATTTACGCTCACTTTTATCATTATTTACCTTGCTGTTTTTATTATTTCAGATTACAAAAACCTTTATGTACTATCTATTTTGCACTTGTATGACCATCTCTTCGCCGAACTACTGCATCTATACAATTTACCATTGTATTGGGTGTGTTGGGGACACAAGAGACTCTTTGTTATTTGGTTGTAGGGTTGTTTGAGAGAGACCATCTTCATCCTACGCCTCCTAAGGATTGATAAACCTTAGGTCATCCACTTGAGGGAAATTTGCTACTGTCCTACAAACCTGTGCACTTGCAGGCCCAATAACGTCTACAAAAAGAAGGTTGTGCAGTAGACATCAAGCTCTAATACGGCAACAAGAACCCTAATAAAATCAACGGAATCACCCTAATATATCATAACAATAGATAGGAAGAGCAAGAGGAAGCAGATTCATACTTCACAAGTGGCCCACGGCGACGGAGAGTCGGCCACGGAGAGAGAGGAAGGAGCCGACGGCGGTGGGAGAGGAAGAAGCCGGTGGCGGCAGAGAGGAGGAGCGGGTCGAGTGGAGAGGAGGAGTGGAGAGGGTGAGTGGGGAAAAGAGTGGACAGGAGGGGAGCGGGCCCAATTTTCAGCGAGTGGATTGATATATTGAAAAGGGTGGGCATAGAGTAGAAAACCAACAACCTCTTCCTATCCCAGTGGTAGAAACCAAGTGAAATAAGCGCATGGTCGTGGGTTCGAGCCCCCGCTCGCGCATATTTTTTGGCCGCGCGCCAATATTTTCTGGGGAGTGGGTCGAGTGGGTAGAGTAGCAAACTGACCCACTTGTCAGCTAGTGGGTCGAGTGGCCCACTTGTCAGCGAGGTATATGTTATATACTTGGCTAGTTTAACGATTTGAAAAGAGATGGCATAGAGTAGAAGACCAGTAGCCTCTTCCTAGCCCAGTGGTAGAAACACAGTGAAATGAGCGCACGGTCGTGGGTTTGAGTCCCCGCTCGCGCATATTTTTTTGCTCACAGTGAAATGATGCAAAATTCAGTTACATCTTCCGTACAAAATAGCTCTGACCAACATCTTCAGTTCAAAAATACATGAATTAAATAGTTCTGAAACTTGAACTAAATAGATCACCAAAACTACTAAATGATCACAAAAAAAACATCTTCTATCTGATCATTTTGCAATCTTTTGCATTACAAGACAACATTTTGACAACATTACAAGACAAAATAGTTTTGCAATCATTTGACAATATTTTGACAACAATAGCTCTGACCAAAACTACTAGAGCATGTTCACCAAAACTAAGAAAAACAGCTCAGAAAACAGTTCACCACTACTTCATGATCTTAATGATTACCAAAACTTCATGATCACCAAAACTTGTAGATCAAGATCACATCAACCATCATCTTGTATCATCAAAACTTGTAGATTAGGATCAGGAACACCAAAACTTCATTTTGCATCTTCATTTTGTATCTTCACTACACGATCTCATGCATTTTGGTACCTAGACAATTGTAGTACAAAAACTTCATCAGGATCACATCAACAACAACTACCAAGGAGATAAAATAGCATTAGCTCACCAAGGAGACAAAATTTACCTTCGCTACTCATCGTCGTCGATACAAAAACAAGGAACTCTATGCCCACCCTGTTTTCCTCATCATCACTACAATATTGCAGCACAGTATGATCAGTCATGTTTTCCTCATCCTCGCTCTCATGTCCATCCGCTACCACCTTTCTTCTTTTCTTGATGCCTTCAACTGTTGCAGCATCAATGAGCACATGTTCCCGGTCCCTTCAGACTTTGCGTTGCACCGGAACTTTGATAGAGTCATCATCAGCTTGCAACGGAACTTCTGTAGAGTCATCATCCTGGTATGTTAGTCCACCACCACCGGGGCCCTTTTCCACTTCAGTTTCAGTCACACTCCACAAGTGTCTGTGCTAAAAGTTTTGCACAACTCGCCACTTTCCGTGCAAAACAGTGTCTGGCAGATAAAACACCATTGTTGCTTGTGTTGTTAGAATAAATGGATCACTCTTATACCAGTACCTTGCAGTGTTGATGCTTTTGAAGTGGCCATCATATTTGACAAAAGAGTCTCTCTTCTTCTTGCTACCAAGCTCAAACCAGTCACAGCAAAATAAGACAACCGAGCGATGGATGCCTCCACTAGAGTTGTACTGCAACTCTACGATGCTTCTCACTGACCATAGTAGTCAATTATCTCACGATCATGTGACCCCTCAGTGACGATTCCACTATTCTGTGTCTTCCTTTTTTCCTTGCGGTAAATAGTGTGGTACCGGACACCGTCAGCAATGCATTCTAAATACACTCTCACTCGCTTATCCGGTAAGCATGCCAAAGCAAATAGATCATCACTGACCTTCTTCTCCTCATGAAACTTTCCAATCTGCACAAATAAACCATTTAGCAAACAATGGTATTTAACAGTTGGTGAATCACACAGAAAACATCAAACATGTGGCTAAAGATCTCACATGATTCTTAAACCACTTAGCAAACCCCTTGGCAACCCTTTTATCAACATGCATCTTGCTTTCTTCCTGATTTAACTCTTCCTTGCATTTCCTACAATGCAAACAAAACATGTGAATTAAAACATTAGGCTGGTGCCAACCCAAGCAAATAATAATAATAATGAGTGCGCAAGATATAACGTACTCGATATATGGTAGAACCTCGGTGCAATTGCTGAGCACATACCAAACCATCTTGTCATACTCATCACCAGCCTCCAAGTATTGTGAGGCTCCAAGAAAGTTCACACCATGGTTGAAAATAGAGACATCACCACTTTGCGAATCAGACCAATCTCTATTTCTACCCAGCCGGTTCCATCTTGTTTCCACATCACCAAAGTATCTAGAGCAAAAAGTCAAGCACTCATCAATGACATATGCTTCAGCAATAGAACCTTCAGGTCTTGCCGTGTTTCGCACATAACGCTTACAAGTAAGCATCCTTCTTTTGATTGGGTACATCCAACCGTATTGCACAGGGCCTCTAAGCATTGCCTCTTTTGGTAAGTGCACCGCCAAATGGACCATCATGGTGAAGAAAGATGGAGGGAAAATCTTCTCGAGCTTGCAAAGAATAATTGGGATTTCTTTTTTAAGTCTTTCCAGGACAGTTAACTTGAGTGTTTTGTAGCACAGTTCTCTAAAGAAATTTCCCAGCTCAGCAACCACTTCATATATATCCTTGTCCATGATTCCTTTAAGGCCCGCTAGTAAAATCCTTTGGAGGAGGATGTGACAATCATGTGTTTTCAGTACTGAAAGCTTGAATCCATCAGAAGTAATACACTTTGCTAGGTTAGCAGCATAACCATCTGGAAATTTCACCGCTCTTAGGAATTCACAGAATGCAAGCTTTTGTTCTTTACTCATTGTATACCATGCTCGTGGCCTTTCAAATGAATCTTCATCTTCATTGTGTTGTAGATGCAAATCTTCTCTTATGCCCATGTCCTCCAAATCAAGCCTAGAACTAACCGTGTCCTTTGTCTTCCCTTCAATGTTCGGAAACGTCCCTAGCAGATTCTCACATATGTTTTTCTCAATGTCCATTACATTGAGATTATGCCTTAATTTCATATCAGCCCAGTATGGCAGGTCCTACAAATAAGACCTCCAGTCCCAACATTGACCTTCCTCATGCTTTCTTTTCTTCGCAAGCTTTCTTGGTCTCACATCTTTCACCTTTTCAAGTTGCTGCTCCAACTCTTCTTTAGTTAATTCAGCTGGCTTGTCACGGGTTTCATTCTCACCATTAAAATATTTGCTTCTTCGCCAGTGATGGTTTCGGGGAAGAAAGCGGCGGTGCCCAATATAGTAGATCTTGCTCCTTATTCTCTTGGAGCAAGGGTCTTTGTCACAATGGACACAGGCCTTATAACCCGATGTGATCCTCCCAGACAGCGTGTGTAAAGCCGAGAAATGATGGATGGACCATATGATTGTAGCACGTAGATTGAACTTTTATTCCAGACTCAAGGCATCGTATGTAGGTACACCAGTCCAGAGCTAGAGCAGTTCTTCTACGAGGGGCTCCATAAAGACATCAAAATCCTTTCCTAGAGACGCTGGACCCAGGATAAGCAATGACTCATGAAGTTGGACTAATCCATGCGTGCCCATGGTGGCAGGTTGTACGGCACCACAAAACTGGCCACATGCTATAAGACGTGCTCATGTTCCCAAATGGATTAAACCCATCTGTGGCAATGCCAAGTTTTATGTTCCCTGGATCTGCAGCAAAATCTACATGTATATGGTCAAACTCTTTCCATGCCTCTCCGTCCACTGGATGGCTCAGCTCATTGTCCACAGGTTGCCGCTTCAGCTTGTGCCATTGTACCTCCAGCAATGATTTCTTCGAGATGAACATCCACTGCAGCCTTGGTATCAACGGAAAGTGCCTCAGCACCTTCTCCGGTATTGACTTCTTCCCATCAGCATCTTTCCACCTAAAGGCATTGCATTTTGGACAGTTGTCATTCTTTGCTTAATCCTTCCGAAACAAGACACGGTTATTTGGGCACACAACCCCAGCCTGCAGATTATGCTCAATGCTTCATCAAAAGATCTGGGAACACAACTATCAGGGAATTGCAAGCTCAAAAGGCAGAGTATTGTGTTGAATGCAGCATTGCTAATCCGGTAGAGAGACTTGATGTGGAGTAACTTCACGGTGAAGGTAAATCTTGAAAATTTACCCCCTTCATGAGCTGCGCGCTTCACCTCCTCTAACACCTCAGCAAACAACGACTTCTGTCCATCAGCACGATCTTCAACATTGTACAAATCCTTCAATAAATCAGGAATCCTATCATCTTCATGCTCATCCTCTTCCTCCAAACCAGCATTATCTCGCAAAACATTTTCCATGAAATCAATGCAAGTACCACCACCACCCATCATATGAGGGGCCTCTGTATCAGCTTCAAAATGTTGAGGTTATCTGTCTAAAGGTTCTCCATGATATATCCATCTATCATATGTGCTGGACATCCCATTAAGAAGTAGATGATCTTCCACTCTTCCTTGAGCCATTCTTGAATGGTTGAGGCATTCGCAGCATGGGCAAAGAATGTGAGCATCGTTGGCAAAATTTGCCCGAACAAATGCCATGAAATCATCAACCCCTTTAATATGTTCTTTCAAAAACTTTCTAACTCATTTTCTAATCCAGCTTCTGTCCATCTGCCAAAGACAACAAATTTTTGCAACTTAGCAAATCAATCTAATTGCATCAACATTAATTAATGAAAATGGATGGAAGTAAAGGCACCCAACCTTATATGCTAACTGCCTAACCACAACATTCAACTATTTCCAATTTCTCACTACTTTAGTCCAACTTGGTGGACAAAATAAATCAGCATTCAATACTTACTCATGGCATGAATCAGTCAAATGGATCAGGATCCTATTTACTCAGCATTCATTATTTACTCGTGGACAAAATAAATCAGGAATTTAGAACAAAGAGGAACAACAATTTCAGGATCCTATTTCAGGGAATGACCAACATCAATTTCATCAACGCAATTTAATCTTGGACAAAATAGAATAGAGAACTCTGTTCTATTGATTGCTGACAACATAATTCACCGTTGTGAAATGACTAAATTCCAAAAGAATTCTTAACAATTTCATCAACAGCAATTCTCCTAACAATTTCATCAACAGAAATTCTCTTCAAAATTTCTAGCAAATTCATTAATGCCATTTCCAAGAGATTTTTCCAAGCTTACAACAAACCTACATCAAATTAGTGTGTGTGTGTGTGTGTGTGTGTGTGGAGATTCTCCTAACAAATCTACATCAAATCAATGACATCAACAGAGAGGAGAGGGGGAGAGGAGAGGGGGAGAGGAGAGCCGGGAGGAGAGGAGTGATATGTCCATTTTGCATCATGCTTTTATATCAATATTTATTGCATTATGGGCTGTTATTTCACGTTATGTCACAATACTTATGGCTATTGTCTCTTATTTTACAAGGTTTACAAGAAGAGGGAGAATGCCGGCCGCTGGAATTCTGGGCTGGAAAGGAGCAAATATTGGAGGCCTATTCTGCGTAACTCCAAAAGTCCTGAAACTCCATGGAATATCTTAAAATAAATAAAGAAAAATCGTTGGCAAAGATGAAGGCTAGGGGGCCCACACCCTGCTCACAAGGGTGGGGGGCGTGCCCCCTACCTCGTGGGCCCCTGGTGGCTCTCCGACGCCCATCTTCTCCTATATGAAGTCTTTCAATGAAAAAAAACAAGAAGCAACCTTTCGGGACAAGACTCCGCCGCCACAAGGTGGAACCTTGGCGGAACCAATCTAGGGCTCCTGCAGAGCTGTTCTATCGGGGACACTTCCCTCTGGGAGGGGGAAATCATCACCATCGTCATCACCAACGCTCCTCTCGTCGGGAGAGGGCAATCCCCATCAACATCTTCACCAACACCATCTCATCTCCAAACCCTAGTTCATCTCTTGTATCCAATTCTTGTCTCCAAGTTCGGGATTGGTGCTAGTAGGTTGCTAGTAGTGTTGATTACTCCTTGTAGTTGATGCTAGTTGGTTTACTCGGTGGAAGATCATATGTTTAGATCCTTTATGCATATTATTACCCCTCTGATTATGAACATGAATATGCTTTGTGAGTAGTTACGTTTGTTCCCGAGGACAAGGGAGAAGTCTTGCTATTAGTAGTCATGTGAATTTGGTATTCGTTCGATATTTTGATAAGATGTATGTTGTCTAGCCTCTAGTGGTGTTATGTGAACGTCGACTACATAACACTTCACCATTATTTGGGCCTAGAGGAAGGCATTATGAAGTAATAAGTATATGATGGGTTGCTAGAGTGACAGAAGCTTAAACCCTAGTTTATGCGTTGCTTCGTAATGGGCTGATTTGGATCCATATGTTTCATGCTATGGTTAGGTTTACCTTAATACTTTTGTTGTAGTTGCGGATGCTTGCAATAGAGGTTCATCATAAGTGGGATGCGTGTTCAAGTAAGAACAGCACCCAAGCACCGGTCCACCCACATATCAAATTATCAAAGTACCGAACGCGAATCATATGAGCGTGATGAAAACTAGCTTGACGATATTCCCATGTGTCCTCGGGAGCGCTTTTCCTATTATAAGAGTTTGTCCAGGCTTGTCCTTTGCTACACAAAGGATTGGGCCACCTTGCTGCACTTTATTTACTTTTGTTACTTGTTGCTCGTTACAATTTATCTTATCACAAAACTATTTGTTACCACTTATTTCAGTACTTGCAGAGAATACCTTGCTGAAAACCACTTATCATTTCCTTTTGCTCCTTGTTGGGTTCGACAATCTTACTTATCGAAAGGACTACAATAGATCCCCTATACTTGTGGGTCATCAAGACTCTTTTCTGGCACCGTTGCCGTGGAGTGAAGCGCCTTTGGTAGGTGGAATTTGGTAAGGAAAAATTTATTTAGTGTGCTGAAATTTTCTGTCACTTGTTACTATGGAAAGTAATTCTCTGAGGGGCTTGTTCGGGGTATCTTCACCCCATCCAGTAGAGAAAAGAGTTGCTCCTCAACCTACTCAACCTACTGAACCTATTGAAAATGAAACTCCTTATGAAATTCCTTCGAGTATGATGGAAAAACTGTTAGCTAACACTTTTACAGGAGATGGAACAAGGCATCCTGATGAACATCTACGCTATGTGGATGACGTTTGTGCACTATTTAAGCTTGCAGGTATACCTGATGATGTTGTTAAGAAGAAGGCCTTCCCTTTATCTTTGAAGGGAGACACATTGACATGGTACAGGCTATGTGATGATATGAGATCATGGAACTATAAAAGATTGAAATTGGAATTTCATCAAAAGTATTACCCTATGCATCTTGTTCATCGTGATCGCAATTATATATACAATTTTTGGCCTCACGAAGGAGAAAGCATCACTCAAGCTTGGGGGAGGCTTAAATCAATGTTATATTCATGCCCCAATCATGAGCTCTCAAGAGAAGTAATTATGCAAAGTTTTTATGCTCGGCTTTCTGATAACAATCGCACCATGCTCGATACTTCTTGTGCTGGCTCTTTTATGATGAAGACTATTGAATTTAAATGGAATTTATTGGATAGAATTAAACGCAACTCTGAAGATTGGGACCTCGATGAAGGTAAGGAGTCAGGTATGACACCTAAGTTTGATTGTGTTAAATCTTTTATGGATACCGATAATTTCCGTAAGTTTAGCACTAAATATGGACTTGACTCTGAGATAGTAGCTTCTTTCTGTGAATCTTTTGCTACTTATGTTGATCTCCCCAAGGAGAAGTGGTTTAAATATCATCCTCCCATAGAAGTAAAAGTAGCTTCACCTATTAAAGTTGAAGAAAAGACTGTCACTTATAATGATCCTATCGTTCCCACTTCTTATGTTGAGAAACCGCCTTTCCCGGTTAGAATGAAGGATCATGCTAAAGCTTCAACTGTTGTTCGTAAAAGCAATATTAAAACTTATACACCTCCTGAGAAAGTCAAAGTAGAACCCAATACTGCTATTGTTAAAGATCTCTTGTCTGATAATATTGATGGAAATGTTATTCAATTCCAGCGTGAAACTGCTAGAATTGCTAAACATTGTGCTAGAGATAAACATAGACCTGTGGTAGGTGTGCCTGTTATTTCTGTTAAATAGGAGATCATTGTTATCATGGCTTATGTGATATGGGTGCTAGTGCTAGTGTAATACCCATTGACTTATACAAAGAAATTATGCATGATATTGCACCTGCTGAGTTAGAAGAAATTAATGTCACAACTAAACTTGCCAATAGAGATACTATTTCTCCAGTGGGAATTGTTAGAGATGTTGAAGTCTTGTGTGGAAAAATCAAATATCCCGCTGATTTTCTTGTTCTTGGTTCTCCACAAGATAGCTTTTGTCCCATTATATTTGGTAGACCCTTCTTGAATACTGTTAATGCTAAGATAGACTGCGAAAAGAATGTTGTTACTATTGGCTTGGATGATATGGTTCATGAGTTTAATTTCTCTAAATTTAGTAAACAACATCGAGAGGAAGAATTGCCTAGTAAGGATGAAATTATTGGTCTTGCTTCTATTGATGTACCTCCTAGTGATCCTTTAGAACAGTATTTGCTAGACCATGAAAATGATATGTTCATGAATGAAAGAAGGGAAATAGATGAAGTATTCTTTAAACAGGAACCTATCCTGCAACATTATTTGCCTGTTGAAATCCTAGGGGATCCTCCTCCACCCAAGGGTGATCCCGTGTTTGAGCTTAAACCGCTGCCTGATAATCTTAAATATGCTTATCTTGATGAAAAGAAAACATATCTTGTTATTATTAGTGCTAACCTTTCAGAGCATGAAGAAGAAAGATTATTGAAAACTCTAAAGAAGCACCGTGCCGCTATTGGGTATACACTTGATGATCTTAAGGGCATTAGTCCCACGTTATGTCAACATAAAATAAATTTGGAAGCCGATGCCAAACCAGTTTGTGACCCTCAATGATGTTTGAATCCCAAAATGAAAGAAGTGGTAAGAAAAGAAATACTCAAGCTTCTGGAGGCAGGTATAATTTATCCCGTCGCTGATAGTTAGTGGGTAAGTCCTGTCCATTGTGTCCCTAAGAAGGGGGTGTTACTGTTGTCCCCAACGATAAAGATGAATTGATCCCGCAAAGAATTATCACAAGCTATAGGATGGTAATTGATTTCCGCAAATTAAATTAAGCTACTAAGAAAGATCATTACCCCTTACCTTTTATTGATCAAATGCTAGAAAGATTATGCAAACATACACATTATTGCTTTCTAGATGGTTATTCTGGTTTCTCTCAAATACCTGTGTCGGCTAAAGATTAATCAAAGACTACTTTTACATGCCCTTTTGGTACTTTTGCTTATAGACGTATGCCTTTTGGTCTATGTAATGGACCTGCTACCTTTCAAAGATGCATGATGGCTATATTCTCTGACTTTGGTGAAAAAATTTGTGAGGTTTTTATGGACGATTTCTCCATCTATGGTTCCTCTTTTGATGATTGCTTGAGCAATCTTGATCGAGTTTTGCAGAGATGTGAAGAAACTAATCTTGTCTTGAACTGGGAAAAGTGCCACTTTATGGTTAATGAAGGTATTGTCTTGGGGCACAAAGTTTCTGAAAGAGGTATTGAAGTTGATAAGGCCAAGGTTGATGCTATTGAAAAGATGCCATGTCCCAAGGACATCAAAGGTATAAGAAGTTTCCTTGGTCACGCCAGATTTTATAGGAGGTTCATTAAGGACTTCTCAAAAATTTCTCGGCCTTTGACTAATTTATTACAAAAAGAAGTACCATTTTTCTTTTATGATGATTGTGTAGAAGCATTTGAAATACTTAAGAAAGCATTAGTCTCTGCTCCTGTTGTTTAGCAACCGGATTGGAATTTACCCTTTGAAATTATGTGTGACGCTAGTGATTATGCTGTAGGTGTTGTTCTCGGGAAAAGAGTTGATAAGAAATTAAATGTTAATCATTATGCTAGTAAGACTCTAGACAATGCTCAAAGAAATTATGCTACTACCAAAAAGGAACTTTTAGCAGTTGTATTTTCTTGTGATAAATTCAGACCCTATATTGTTGATTCTAAAGTAACTATTCACATTGATCATGCTTCTATTAAATATCTTATGGAAAAGAGAGATGCAAAACCTAGACTTATTAGATGGGTTTTCTTGCTGCAAGAATTTGATTTGCATATTGTTGATAGAAAAGGAGCTGAGAACCCCGTTGCAGACAACTTATCTAGGTTAGAGAATGTTCTTGATGACCCACTACCTATTGATGATAGCTTCCCTGATGAGCAATTAAATGTCATAAGTACTTCTCGTAGCACTCCATGCTATGCTTATTACGCTAATTATATTGTTGCTAATTTATACCACCTAGCTTCACATACCAACAAAAGAAAAAGTTTTTTTTATGACTTGCGACATTACTTTTGGGATGACCCACATCTTTAAAAAGAAGGAGTAGATAGTGTCATTAGATGTTGTGTACCTGAGCATTAACATGAACAGATCCTACGCAAGTGTCACTCCGAAGCTTATGGAGGACACCATGCTGGAGATAGAACTACACATAAGGTATTGCAATCTGGTTTTTATTGGCCTACTCTCTTCAAGGATGCCCGTAAGTTTGTCTTATCTTGCGATGAATGTCAAAGAATTGTTAACATTAGTAGACGTCAAGAAATGCCTATGAATTATTCTCTTGTTATTGAACCGTTTGATGTTTGGGGCTTTGATTATATGGGACCTTTTCCTGCCTCTAATGGTTATACACATATTTTAGTTGCTGTTGATTACGTTACTAAGTGGGTAGAAGCTATTCCAACTAGTTGTGCTGATCATAACACTTCTATTAAAATGCTTAAAGAAGTTATTTTTCCGAGGTTTGGAGTCCCTAGATATCTTATTACTGATGGTGGTTCACATTTTATTCATGGTGTTTTCCGTAAAATGCTTGCTAAATATGACATTAATCATAGGATTGCATCTCCTTATCACCCGCAGTCTAGTGGTGAAGTAGAATTGAGAAATAGAGAGCTCAAACTAATTTTGCAAAAGACTGTCAATAGGTCTAGAAAGAATTGGTCCAAGAAACTTGATGATGCATTATGGGCCTATAGAACTGCATATAAAAATCCTATGGGTATGTCTCCATACAAAATGGACTATGGAAAAGCAGGTCACTTACCTCTCGAACTAGAACATAAGGCATATTGGGCTATTAAAGAGCTCAACTATGATTTCAAACTTGCCGGTGAGAAGAGGTTATTTGATATTAGCTCACTTGATCAATGGAGAACCCAAGCTTATGAAAATGCCAAGTTGTTAAAAGAAAAAGTTAAAAGATGGCATGACAAAAGAATACAAAAGCGTGAGTTTAATGTAGGTTATTATGTATTGCTATACAACTATCCTTTAAGATTTTTTGCAGGAAAACTTCTCTCTAAATGGGAAGGTCCCGATGTTATCGAGGAGGTTTATCATTCCGGTGCCATAAAAATCAACAACTTCGAAGGCACAAATCCGAAGGTGGTAAACGGTCGAAGGATCAAACACTATATCTTAGGTAATCCTATAAATGTTGAAACCAATATTATTGAAACTGTAACCCCGGAGGAATACATAAGGGACACTTTCCAGCCCGTTTCAGACTCTGAAAAGGAATAGGTATGTGGTATGGTAAGTAAACCGACTCCAAAACAATTTTTAAGGCAATATTTCTCCGTTTTGGAATATTTAGAAAAATAAAAAAATAAGTGGCAGTCCGGGAAGGACACGAGGCCCCCACGAGGGTGGAGGGCGCGCCCTATCCCCCTAGGCGCGCCTCTTACCTCGTGAGCACCTCGTGTGCCCTCCGGACTCCGTTTTCTTGCACGATACGTATTTTGGTCGGCAAAAATTCATTATATATACTCCTGAAGGTTTTGACTCTCGTATCACGCAAATATCCTCTGTTTTCGTTTCGAGTTGTTCCTGCTGTAGATTTGAAGAAGATGTTGTCCCAAGATTCAGAGGGAGAGAGCTACATAGCTGATTATATTGCAAACCCAAGAGTATATGGGGACGTGGAACACTATGGCTGGACCACGGAGGAAGAAGAAGACTATGATCCAAAGAGGAAGGAGGAGACAAGCTCTGATGAAGAGGAGTACCCACTGCCTCAACCTGGTGATATGCATGTGGAGTTCAAGAAGTCAAGCCTCCCTAAGGTCCAATCTATCCCACCACTTTTTTGCAGGACAGCAAGGCAACACTATGCAAGAAGATAATGAAACTTGAGCTCGAGAATGAGGATCCGAGGGAGGAAAATTTTAGCCTCAGGCCTAAGCTAGAGAAGAAAAGTGCAACAACTCCTACTCCACCACCAACAAAGAAGGATATATAATCACATGGGTATGGGCACTCCCCTTGGCAACTGCCAAGCTTGGGGGAGGTGCCCTGGTATCATATCACCATCACAACTCCTATCTTTACCGTTTTTCTTAGTTTGATCCTATTAGTAGTATCTTGATTTAGTAGAATAAAGTCATGGCATGATCTAGTTTTGAGTTTTGCTTTACGATCCTTCTTTGTAATCGAGTTCATGAGCTATATAATAAAGATTAGTGTTGAGTCAAGGGCTTGATTATTCTGCCATGATCTTGGGTGAACAGAAGAAAAGAATAAAAAGAATCAAAGAGTCCATATTGATCTTATTGAAAGTAATGACTTCACATAGAGATAGTATGCTGATTAAAAGTTGTTGGGAGTTGGCAAATATAGCTTTGGTCATCGTTGCAATTAATATGAAGTAATAAGGAAAGAGAGGTTTCACATATAGATATATTATCATTGACATCTTTTATGATTGGGAGCACTCATTAAAATATGACATGCTAAAGAGTTGAGGTTGGACAAGGAAGACAACATAATGAGTTGTGTTTTCTTATATCTGAGATAAATTATGTTGTAATGGATCCCCTAACGTGTTGAGCTTGCCTTTACCCCTCATGCTAGCCAAATTCTCAGCACCAAGTAGAAATACTACTTGTTCTTCCAAATACCCTTAAACCAGTTTTGCCATGAGAGTCCACCATATCTACCTATGGATTGAGTAAGATCCTTCAAGTAAGTTGTCATCGGTGCAAGCAATAAAAATTGGTCTCTAAATATGCATGACTTGTTAGTGCGGAGAAAATAAGCTTTGTACGAACTTGTTATGGACGTAATAAAAGCGACGGACTACATAATAAAGGTCCACATACAAGGGGCAATATAAGTGGCGTTCTTTTGCATTAAGATTTTGTGCATCAACCCTAAACGCGCATGACAACCTCTGCTTCCCTCTGCTAAGGGCCTATCTTTTATTATTATCCTCTACCTTATGCAAGAGTCACGGTGATCTTCACCTTTCCTTTTTCATTTTATCCTTTGGCAAGCTCAGCATGTTGGAAAGAGTATGATATATATATCTAATTGGATGTAGAGGAGCATGAATTATTATTGTTGACATTACCCTTGAGGTAAAAGGTTGTGGGGAAAAACTATAAGCCCCTATCTTCCTTTGTGACCGATTAAAACTCCGTAACCACAAGTATCGCGTGAGTGTTAGCAATTATGAAGGACTAAGTGATAGTTGAGTATGTGGACTTGCTTTTAAGCTCTGACATAGACTCTTTCCGATGTTATGATAAATTGCAATTACTTCAATGACTGAGACTATAATTTGTTGGTTCTCAATAAGGTTTCTGATTCGTACTTCTTGCTTTGTGAAAAGATCATCGCTTGAACATAAGTAATCATATGACAAAATCTTTATATGCTGCTGTTATGGAAATAATCGTGATGCCTTCATGCCTATATCTTATTTTTATCGATGCCTCTACCTCTAAACATGAGGACATATTTATTGTTATCGGCTTTTCGCTTGAGGACAAGCAAGGTCTAAGCTTTGGGGAGTTGATACGTCCATTTTACATCATGCTTTTATATCAATATTTATTGTATTATGGGCTGTTATTTCACGTTATGTCACAATACTTAGGGCTATTCTCTCTTATTTTACAAGGTTTACATGAAGAGGGAGAATGCCGGCCGCTGGAATTCTGCTGGAAAAGGAGCAAATATTGGAGGCCTATTCTGCGTAACTCGAAAAGTACTGAAACTCCACGGAATATCTTACAATAAATAAAGAAAAATCGTCGCCAAAGATGAAGGCTAGGGGGCCCACACCCTGCTCACGAGGGTGCCCCCCTGGGGCGCGCCCCCTACCTCGTGGGCCCACTGGTGGCTCTCCGACGCCCAACTTCTCCTATATGAAGTCTTTCGATGAGAAAAAAACAAGAAGCAACCTTTCGGGACGAGACTCCGCCACCACGAGGCGGAACCTTGGTGGAACCAATCTAGGGCTCCTACAGAGCTGTTCTGCCGGGACACTTCCCTCCGGGAGGGGGAAATCATCACCATTGTCATCACCAACGTTCCTCTCGTCTGGAGAGGGCAATCTCCATCAACATCTTCACCAGCACCATCTCATCTCCAAACCCTAGTTCATCTCTTGTATCCAATTCTTATCTCCAAGTTAGGGATTGGTGCTAGTAGGTTGCTAGTAGTGTTGATTACTCCTTGTAGTTGATGCTAGTTGGTTTATTTGGTGGAATATCATATGTTCAGATCCTTTATGCATATTATTACCCCTCTGATTATGAACATGAATATGCTTTGTGAGTAGTTACGTTTGTTCCTGAGGACAAGGGAGAAGTCTTGCTATTAGTAGTCATGGGAATTTGGTATTCGTTCGATATTTTGATAAGATGTATGTTGTCTAGCCTCTAGTGGTGTTATATGAATGTCGACTACATAAAACTTCACCATTATTTGTGCCTAGAGGAAGGCATTGGGAAGTAATAAGTAGATGATGGGTTGCTAGAGTGACAGAAGCTTAAACCCTAGTTTATGCGTTTCTTCGTAAGGGGCTGATTTGGATCCATATGTTTCATGCTATGGTTAGGTTTACCTTAATACTTTTGTTGTAGTTGCGGATGCTTGCAATAGAGGTTAATCATAAGTGGGATGCTTGTTCAAGTAAGAACAGAACCCAAGCACCGGTCCACCCACATATCAAATTATCAAAGTACCGAACGCGAATCATATGAGCGTGATGAAAACTAGCTTGACGATATTCCCATGTGTCCTCGGGAGCACTTTTCCTATTATCAGAGTTTGTCCAGGCTTGTCCTTTGCTACATAAAGGATTGGGCCACCTTGCTGCACTTTATTTACTTTTGTTACTTGTTGCTCGTTACAATTTATCTTATCACAAAACTATCTGTTACCACTTATTTCAGTACTTGCAGAGAATACCTTGCTGAAAACCGCTTATCATTTCCTTCTGCTCCTCGTTGGGTTCGACACTCTTACTTATCGAAATGACTACGACAGATCCCCTATACTTGTGGGTCATCAAGTAGTGGATACGTGGGCGAGGTCTGCTTGCGGCGGCGGCGAGTCCCCCATGCTCGGCGGCGGCGAGTCCCCAACGCGTTGGCTAGGTAGCCGTTCCTGTCGTGGGCAAGGAGAGCGGCGAGGTCGCCGTTCCTGTCGTGGTCGAGGCGAGCGGCCGCCGGTCACCGCCCCCGCCGCCAACTCTATTGTCCGCTTGACCTCCACACCCACACCCCTACCTCGCCTCCACCCCCATTGGTTGCTACCGCCACGAGGCCGTGGGCGAGGTCACCTGCGGCGAGGTCATGGGCAAGGCGAGCGACCCCTGCTGGTCGCTTCGGCCGCCGGCACCACCGGTTGCTTCTGCCTGCCGCCCGCCACCCGCTAGCCACGCCCTCGTCCGCTAGCCCCGCCCTTGTCCGCCGGTTGCTTCCGCCCGCCGCCTGCCGCCACCTGGTCGGAAGACCTAGAAAAACGCTAAGTGTTGCTCTATTCGATGCCACCTGGTCAGAAGGGCCCACTAGTCACTGATACGAGAGAGCTGTGGTTTATATAATGTATGGACAAATTACCACATATGAGCAATAGTCCTTCTGTAGTCCAGTGGTAGCGAGCGAGCGAAGCCAGCGCCGGGTCATGGGTTCGAATCCCAGGCCGACATCCTTTTTGGGCAAATTAAGCACTCGGCACCCCTTGTCAAATGGGTCCCGCCTTTTAGTGTGTGCCCACCTGCTGTCAAATGGGCCCCGCCTGTCTGTTGAATATAAACATTTAAGAAAAAATGACACCTAGACAATGACACATAAGTGCGGTTGCTGAGGTGGCTTCCTAATTCATCCTAATGCATTCGAACTCAAGTGTAGTGACCATTTATATTGGTCGTTATCCGCTAGGCATGAGGCAGTGGATAGTGCTACCAGCTTTACGGCCATTTCCTCTAATGAAATTATGACCATTCTGACCAAAATGGTCGTTATGGTTTAGGGTTTGGACCCCTCAGATAGTTTTTGACCAATTGGTCTAAAATGGTCATAAATTTATGACCAATTCTTCCAGGGTCACTGACAAAAGGTCACAAGTTGACATATTTATTGTAGTGATATTGGAAGGCGATGTTCAGATATCGGAAAGATTCCAGATTGATTCGGGCATTTTCTGGAGTCCCGGGAGGTTATCGGAACCCCCTCAAAGAAGTAATGGGCCTTATTGGGCTTTAGTGGAAAGGAGAGGAGGGCCGCAGGGTGGCCACGCGCGCCCCCCTTGGCTGGTCCGAATTGGACTAGGAGGGGGCGGTGCCCCCCCCTTCCTTCACCATCTCCTATCGGATTCTCCTTCTCCTGGCGCGCCTGGCCTAGTCCGGCCGTCCCCCCTCCCTCCTTTATATACGGGGGCAGGGGTACCCTAGAACACACAAGTTTCTCCTAACCATGTGCGGTGCCCCCTCCATAGTTACACACCTCGATCATACCATCATAGTGCTTAGGCAAAGCCCTGCGCCGGTAACATCATCATAACTGTCACCACGCCATCATGCTGATGGAACTCACCCTCGTCCTCAACTGGATCAAGAGCACGAGGGACGTCATCGAGCTGAATGTGTGCTGAACACAAAGGTGTCGTACGTTCCGTACTTGGATCGGTTGGATCGCGAAGACGTTCGACTACATCAATCGCGTTACTAAACACTTCCGCTTTCGGTCTATGAGGGTACGTGGACACACTCTCCCCTCTCGTTGCTATGCATCTCCTAGATAGATCTTGCGTGATCGTAGGATTTTTTTCGAAATACTACGTTCCCCAACAAAGACATTTCCTGATACAAAGGGAGTACAAAAACATATTATATTTTGATATAGAGGGAACATGTTTTTAGTAACTAGCTATACTAGACATGCTGATTATTAGGTTAACTATATGTGACATGAAAACTCCAGATAACCGGTTCTTGGCTACACTATTAAAATTGCACTTACCATATAAGTGGGTGGATCACCCGAGAGCTAAAAATCCATGCCTTTCTTTAGTTCTGTTAAACAAAGGAGATGTACAAAATAGAGATAACTGAAATTATTGTTCTATTCAATAAAGGAGATGTACAAAATAGAGATATCTTAAATTGGCACCAGATTAAAGCTGAGCTTAAGCCCGGCATGCTGCAATTTTGATCCATCTCTTCCCGTCCATGAACCATGGAGTATTCTTTCTTTGAGCATGCATACATGCGCCCACATGTTTGCATATACTCGCGAAAGAACCATGTTCATGCTACACTTAATACTCTGTCCATGATATATCTGTGTGTGCATCGATCATGTACACGTGTATATATAGGATCTGATCATTGACATATGGTCGATGGAGTGACTGAAGTTTGCCGCCGGTGCTGGGAGGCACGATGTTGCAAACGAATATGAGCTTAGAGCCCCTATAGCTGGGCATCCCACTACCTTCTCAAACATCCGCGTGGGCCGTCCGGTTATTTACCGGTAAAAGAACCCAACCTACTCAGGCCACTCAAACCGGTCTCAAACGTCTGGGCTAACCGGCACCCCTCATATCCAGCTCATATGTGAGGTGGATATGGGAAGGCCCGAGGGTGTCCGTCATGTCGGACTGATGCGCTGGTCATCCACGAACACACTTCGAAATCCGGCGGTCTAAAGCTCATCTCCTCTGTCAGACCGATGGCGCCGCTTCGGCGGCCTGCGCAGTGCCCTAGCCCGACTATTTAAGCCAACCGCCGGCATCAAAACCCTACACGTCCATATCCCCCTCCTCCCGTCTACCATCGCCGCCACTTTCCACTCGTATGGCCGCTCACTGTATGCCACCACCAGTAGCCATGTCACCACGCCGCCTGGTAAAAAAGCTACCCACATGTAATGTTGGAGCGCCGGTTGCAGCTCATTAAGCAGATCCAAGCAAGGCGCGAAGCCTGGATCTCCGCGGTCTATCTCCTGACATGGTGGATCCAGAGAAGGAGGAGGAGGAGGATGGGGAGGACACGGAACATGAGGAAGAGCCGGAGGAGGATGAGGAGGATATGGGGGTGCGGAGCAGAAGGCGGAGCTGCAGGCAATCTTTGATTCCCTCTGATTGGAGGCCGAGCAAAGGCGGAGCATGCCACGGCCGCCAATGAGATGCTGGTGTATATGGATGACAAGGAGGAGTAGGAGCCCTCCTACACGCCCACCTACCCGGTCTGGCACATACGTCATGGACATCTCCAATGACGAAGCGCAGTTTAGGCTAGCATGATTTGCGTAGCACATAAGATTTTTTTTGCACGGTTTGTATGGATCTAGGGGTTGAAATATGAGGTACTCAGATGCATAGCACCAAGTATAAGGTCTAACCAGCTAGTGCCGACGGTCGCGTCCATGGACGCTTGAGGTGCCTGATTTGATGTCTGCAGCTGTAGTTGCCACGTGTCCGTGGGCGTTTGGGAGGCATGATTTAGTGTTCGCGGCTGTATATGCTCTTCGGCATCAGATGGGACTGTCCGCCGCATGCCATGAATGTGAGGCCCGATGCCAGCCGCTGCCATTTGCTGCAATCGAAGAAAACAAAGCTGCAGCCAATGACAAACATGCTAAACCAGCGACAAAAAAAGCTACCACCATCGAGTGTCTGCACGATGGAGCTGCATCCGTGGAAAAAATGTTACAACCGGCAAGTGTTTTTGGTGGAACCAACAAGAGCGCCGGAAGGCCATACGAAGCCGCGGTAGTTGCTACCGTGGGCCATCTCTGCCGGAGCTATGACCATCTTCACTAGAGTCGTGATTGCCACCACCGGAGCATCAACCATGAGGGGGCACGCTGTTCAATATGCATAGTTGGTGGGAAAGGCAGGAGACGACGACGGCGAGGGCAGTGACCAGCGGCGTGGGGCGGCGACCGGGGGTGAGGGAGGCAACTGGCGGCAACAGACGAGATGCGTAGGGCGGTGCTTCGAAGCTGGGTGCGTGATGACCCACAAGTATATTGGGTCAATTGTAGCCTTTTTGATAAGTAAGAGTGTCAAACTCAACGAGGAGCAGAAGGAAATGACAAGTGGTTTTCAGCAAGGTAATGTGTGCAAGTGCTAAAATTGTAAGTAGCAGAGTAGTTTCATAGCAAGATAATTTGTAACGAGCAAGTAACGGTAGTAGTAACAGAAGTGCAGCAAGGTAGCCCAGTCCATTTGAGGCAAAGGACAGGCCAAAACGGTCTCTTATGATACGCAAAGTGTTCTTGAGGGTACATGGGAAATTCATCTAGTCACTTTCATCATGCTGGCTTAATTCATGTTCGCTACTTTGATAATTTGGTATGTGGGTGGACCGGTGCTTAGGTGCTATTCTTACTGGAACAAACCTCCTACTTATGATTAACCCCCTCACAAGCATCCACAACTATGAGAAAAGTATTAAGAATAAATTCTGACCATAGCATTAAACTTTTGGATCCAATCGGTCCCTTACGGAATAGCGCATAAACTAGGGTTTAAGCTTCTGTTACTCTCGCAACCCATCATCTAATAACTACTCCACAATGAATTCCCTTAGGCCCAAATATGTTAAAATGTCATGTATTCGACGTTCACATGACACCACTAAGGTAATCACAACATACATATTATCAAAATATCGAACACATATCAAGTTCACATGATTACTTGCAACATGATTTTTCCCATGACCGCAAGAACAAAAATAACTACTCATAAATGATAAACATGCTCAAGATTAGAGGGGTATTAAATAGCATAATGGATCCGAACATATTATCTTCCACCAAATAATTCATATAGTAATCAACTACAAGATGTAATCAACACTACTAGTCACCCACAAGCACCAATGTATAGTTCCGATAAAAAGATTGAACACAAGAGATGAACTAGGCTTTGAGATGAGATGGTGTTGTTGAATATGTGATGGAGATAGCCCTCCCCATGATGGGAGAGTTGTTGGTGACGATGATGACGATGATTTCCCCCTCCGGGAGGGAAGTTCCCCTGGCGGAATCGCTCTGCCGAAGGGCAAAAATGCTCCTGCCCAGGTTCCGCCACGCGACAGCGGGGCTTCATCCCGAAAGTCCTCCCCTGATTTTTTCCAGGTCAAAATGACTTATGTACCAGAAGAGGGGCACCGGAGGTTGGCCTGGATGAGCACAACCGACCAGGGCGTGCCTGGGGGGGCCAGGCGCGCCCTAGTGTCTTGTGCTCACCAGGGTGGCCCCCTTTGATACTTATTTGCTTTGGTATTTCTTATTTATTTCATAAAAAATCCTCGTGAAGTTTTAGCTCATTTGGACTTGTGCAGAATAGGTAGCCTGACGTAGCTTTTTTAGGTCTAGATTTCCAGCTGCCAGAATTATCCCCCTTTGTGTGTACCTTGCATATGATGATAGAAAAGGCATTAGAATTACTCCAAAAAGCATTATTATGCAATAAAACAACATAAATAACAGTAGGTAAACATGCTGCAAAATGGACGTATCAACTCCCCCAAGCTTAGACCTCCCTTGTCCTCAAGCGAAAACTAAAATCGAAAACATGTCCACATGCTTAGAGAGAGGTGTCGCCAAAAACAAAAATGCGGACATACCAGTATCATGTAATTTATTATAACAACAACAAACTTTAACATAAAACTTTTATCATAGAACTTTGATCATTGACTTCTCATGAACAAGTAATAATTCATCACAACATCGAAGTATGAAGTATAAACTCTATTGGAAACCAACAAACTATGTTCTCAGTCAACTTTGCAACTATAATTCATCATCTTTTCAGGAAGGCTCACGCATCGGAGCCTTTAGCCAAGTTCACATACTAAACCATCATTTCGTCTTCTATCATTGCTAACACTCACCGCATACACATGAGCAAAACGTTTTAGCCGGACACATAGAAAGACAGGGGCTTATAGTTTCGCCTCCCAACGTATTCACCTCAAGGGTGATGTCAACAATAATAACTCATGCTACCCATATTCAACTAGATATATGTGCCTAGATATTTCCTCACCACATGATGCTTGCCAAAGGAGAAAAAAGGATTAGGGAGAAAATTTTTGACTCTAGCATTAAAGTAAATACATGAAAGGAAAAGATAGGCCCTTCACATAGGGAAGCAGAGGTTTCCATGCCCTTTTTGTTTCTATGCTCAACCCCTTAGTGCAAGAGAACGCCACATTATATTGCCCCTTATGATGGCAACGTTTATTATGTAGTCTTTCGCTTTTATACTTTGCCATCACAAGTTCGTACAACGCTCAATTTTCTCTTACACTAAATGATCTAACACTTTTAGAAGAAAATTTTATTGCCTTATTGCACCGGTGAAAACTTACTTTAAGAATCTTACTCAATCCATATGTAGGTATGGTGGACTCTCAAAACAAGATTTGGGTTTAAGGGTTTTGGATGCACAAGTAGTATCTCAACTTAGTGCGGAATTTTTGGCTAGCAAAGATAGGGGCAAGCACCACATGTTGAAGGATCTATGACAATATAGCTTCTACAATTTTGGCATATAATATTTTGATCAATGCTCACAATCATAAAAGATTTCCAGGATAGTGTATTTGCATGTGAATCTTCTCTTCCCTTATTGATTCTTTTATGAGTTGCATCATTGACCAATGCTATGTTTGTCAATCTACAATAAAATTTTCTACTTATACTTTTCGTTTGTAATGTCATCACTTACCATAAGATTAGCATATGATCTTTTTCATTTATTTCCTTTCTTTTTATTGAACATGGAAGTAAAAGAAACAAAACTCAAACTAAACTTTATAATATATCTCACACACAATTACAAAGATAGATCACTAAGAAAACTCTCGAAAAGAAAGGATCGAACTAAACTTTTATTCATCTAAAGCATAAGATAACTATGGATCGAACTAAGAAAAATAAATGCAAAAGACGGTAGAGATGATAGGATACCAGGGCACCTCCCCAAGCTTTGCGGAAGCCAAGGGGAGCGCCCATACCCAATACTCAATTTTCTTTTGGTGATGGAGAAGGAGGTGGTGGTGATGAACACTAGTAGAAAAGGGGGCATTGGTCCAGGCATGGTCAGCCCATTATTCCCGGTTCAGTCTAGAACCAGGACCAATGGTGACATTGGACCTGGTTCATGAGCCCCGGGGGCCGGCCGGGACACGTGGTCCATTGGCACCGGTTCATCTGGACCTTTTTGTCCCGGTTGGTGGGACGAACCGGGACCAATGGGCCTCACTCCTGGACCACCACCATTGGTCCCAGTTGGTGCCACGAACCGGGACCAAAGGCTGCCCTTTAGTCCCGGTTCACGCCACCAACCGAGACCAATGAGGTGCCTATATATACCCCCTCGCGTAAGAGCAGAGCACACTGCTCTGTTTTTCTGGCAGCCAAGGGGGAGAGGGCTTGGTGGTGCTCTAGCTCACCTCCTATGCACACAAGGTGTTCAATGGAATGCCCGAGTCACACTACTTAAGCTTTCTCCTCTCCAAGCTCGACCTCCAAGCTCCATTTTCCTCAATATTTGTCTAGGTTTAGCGGTCCGTCACGCCCCGTCCCCGTCTTCACCGTCGTCGATCACCCGCGCCGATCTCATCGCCGGCACCACCATGGTGAGCCTCTTGTTCTTATCTTCTTTCAGAAAGTAAAAATATTCTTACTTGTATGTTTATATAGGTACTTGTATTATTTTTTTACTTTTATTATTGCATCTTATATAGTGCGATGGTTTTGGTATCCGCCCCCATCGGCCCTCGTCCAGTCTATGATTCGGATGTGGTATATATTATCTTTTCATAACTATTGGTTCATTTATTGTTTATGAAAATTATGCCGACCAATGTGACATAGATTTTATTTATCTAGGAGGTTGTTGAACCGGAAATTCCTACCAACCCTATTGTCGAGAGGTTAAATTCAGTTGAAGAAGAAAACAACTTCTTGAAGGAAAAAATAAGAAAAATTGAGGAGGAGAAGATGATATTGGAGTTGCATGCTGTCACATCCCTAGCTTCTGGTAATGCTCTAGGCTAGCTTCATGTGTGCATCATATCTATATTCCGAAAGTTGAAATGAGGAAATTGAAAGCCTCGGAAACCATTTTAATAAAGGGGCAAGAAACCCTAAAATTGCAATCAGTAAATCCAAAATGCCCTAGAAATAGCTCTGACAATTTTGGCAAGAGTTATAAATCAAACCAAAATTTTGGGACATTTCTAAGGAATTATTTGGGCTCTGATTTTAAATCAATATTATATTTGAATTCGGAGTTATATTCATAATATATAACGAATATATTCTCAAATGCCCTGAGATATTTTATGTTTATGAGGAGTAGACCTTAAGTGACATAAAATTATCCAGGGGAGTTTTGGCACTATTTTCAAATTTGTTTGAATTTGGATTCAGTGGCAACTAAATAGAAAACAGAACAGAAATATAAAAAAAAGAGAGAAGCCCAGCCACTTACCTGGCGCCCACTTACCTGGCCCAGCTCCTCCAGCGGCCCAGCCCACCGAACCGCCACCGTCTCCCACCTCGCGCCAGAAGGACGCGAGGCGTGTGGCCACCGCACGCCGGCACGCGCCGAGCCACCTCCTGCTTGCCGCTCTCCTTCCTCGACGCTCTGGACGCCTCCCCCGAGCGCCACGCACCTCCCTGCCTCTCTCCCTCACTCTCCCGCGCCCTCATCCTCTCCCCTGGACCCCTCTCTCTCGCCACCGAACACGCCCATCGCCGCCGTTCGCCGTTGCCGCGACCATCGCCGTTCCGACGATGCCCCGAGCTGCTCCCGAGCTCCTGCACCTCATCGCCAACCCCCTCACTGAGCCATGTGACCGGAATAGCCCCGAAGCGTCGCCCCGACGCTTTCCCCCCCCCCTCGGCCGCCGGAGATCAGCCTCGCCGCCCCGCTCAGCTCCGACCTTCCCCGAGCCCGCTTCGACGCCTACTGGAACCGCTGTGAGCTCCTGATCCTCCTACCCTTCTCCGTTTTCTCCCTAGTATGTCGTAGCCGCCGTGCCTATCTCACCCGACAGCGCTGCCGCCAAAGCTCGCCGGCGATGACGCTCCGGTGACCATCCAGTCCCGGGCATGCGTCCAATGTTTCCGCCGCACCACATAGACACCGTAGGTGTTATCCCCGCGTCGCCAAGGCCGCTGTGGCCTCAAACCCGAGCTCGCCCGAGCTCCGGCCGCCACCTCGGGCTCAACTCCGGCGCACCCCGGCCACCCCCGCACCTCCCCTTGGTCTCCCTAGATGCACGCGGTCATGGGCTACCTCCTGGTGCTCTTCGCGCGTCCAACCGCAGCCCATAGCGCAACTCCGGCGAGCCTCCGCCGCGAGATGTGGTCGCCGGCGCCTAATCCGGCGACGCTGACGTGGCGTTGCCATTAGCGGCTAATCCCCCCCAATTAGCACACTAACAAACACTGACAGCGGGCCCCGTAGCGGGTCAAAGCCCGAGTCAACGCGGGATTAGCTCCTGTGTCACTGACGTGTGGACCCCGCACGTCAGGTTTGACCTGGACCTGGCCGTTGACTCGCTGACGTCATCATGACGTCAGGATGACGCAGTAATGTTTTCTGGATTTATTATTATTCAGAAAAATTCAAAAAATGCCCTAAACTTCAATAATTCATAGAAATTCAACCGTAACTCCAAATTAAATAATTTATATATGAAAAATTATCAGAAAAATTCAAGGAATCCATCTGTACCGTTTCCATGCATGTTTGAACAATTTTTGTCCTCTGTTTTGGACAAAACAATTAAAGGGCATTTAAGTAATCATATATGGAGTTGGAATTTGAATCTTGGATTCAAACCAACTTCATTTAACCTGTTGCTAGTTGCATTAGCTCAAACACATTCGTATTGCCATGTCATGAGCATGCATCATATTGTGCATTGCATTGATTGTATTTCTTCTTTGTTGCCGGTATCTGTTCCCTCCCGATAGACGATGTTCCGACGTTGTGATCGTTGACACTGATGAAGACTCAATGTTATCTTCAGAAGTGCCAGGCAAGCAAAACCCCCTTGTTCATTCCGATAAAATCCCACTCTCTCGCTCCTGCTCTCTTTTACTGCATTAGGATAACAACGATTCATCTGTTACTTGCTGCGGTAGTTGAACCCCTTTATCCTTTGCATGACCTGTCATTGCCACAGTAAATAGATGAAACCCACTAGCATGAGTAGGAGTTGTTTGAGCCCTGTTGTGCCTACTCATTCATGCTTGTTGTCATGCCTGCTACTGCTTAGAGTTGAGTCAGGTCTGATTCATCGGGGATGAATCAGAGGTCTGTGAACATGTCCTACCATTGAGAGCTAAGTGTGTGAACACGATTTGGTAAAGGTAGCGGTGAGAGGCCATGTAGGAGTACATGGTGGGTTGTCTCATTGCAGCCGTCCTCAGGAACTGAGTTCTGTGTTTGTGATCCATGATCAGTTACTACCACACATTGGGCTCCGGGCGCTCCAAGCTCTCTCGACTTATTAATCAACTCGATCTCTGTCCAGGAGTTGCAACTAGTTTCTGGTGTTTGTAGGTAGTGTTAGTAGTCTACCAAGTGGCACCCGGTACAGGTGGGCTTGGGACAGACTAGGCACAGTGGCACGGTGTACCAAGTGGCACCCGGATGGTGGGCTTGGGAACCCTGCTCACATCGTTTGGGGCCGTGAGCGACACCCCGGCCGGATCTCCTTGCGGATGGAACCCGAATAGGCGATAAACTTGGACGAGAGACTTGTATGGTTAGTCAGGTCGTGGCCGACTCCCTCGCCCGGCTTCCGCTTGAAGGTTGCCGAGGTACATGACGTGTACAGGGCGATAAGTGGCGAAAGCGTGTGTGAAGAAGTACACCCCTGCAGGGTTATCATTATCTATTCGAATAGCCGGATTCCTCGGATATGGAAACTTGGACCCCTTGCATAGTTCATAGACAAGTGAAAGTGGATACTCTAAAATACGCAAGATAAGCGTGAGTGCTATGGATGGCGTTCTCGTAGGGAGACGAGAGCGGATCCATAGTGGTGTATTGATATGGTGAATATGTGGACTCGTGTGCGCCACCTCAAAAGAGTTACTTGCAGTCGTAGTTCAGGATAGCCACCGAGTCAAAGCTGGCTTGCTGCAGTCAAACTCCACCATCCCCTTTGTTGAGAATGATGCATATGTAGCTAGATCTGATGTAAGTCTTGCTGGGTACATTTGTACTCACGTTGCTTAATTTATGTTTTTGCAGAGAGACTTCAGTCTCGCTAGTAGTACCGCGTGGACTTCGACGTTTAGCTTGTTACCTCAGCTACGATCTTGTGCCCTCGGCAGGATCTGGTAGATAGTCAGGCTTCTCAGCCTTTTTCATTTATAGATGTCTGTACTCAGACATGTTAAGCTTCCGCTTGTGCTTTGATTTGTATGCTCTGATTGTTGGGTCATGAGACCCATGTTTGTATTATCTCGCTCCTCGGAGCCTATTGAATAAATACTTGAGTTGTAGAGTCATGTTGTGATGCCATGTTGTATTTGCACATATCGAGCATATTGTGTGTATGTTATTGAAATGCTTGGTATGTGTGGGATCTGACTATCTAGTTGTTTATCCTTAGTAGCCTCTCTTACCGGGAAATGTCTCCTAGTGTTTCCACTGAGCCATGGTAGCTTGCTACTGCTCCGGAACACTTAGGCTGGCCGGCATGTGTCCTTCTTCGTTCCTGTGTCTGTCCTTTCGGTGAAATGTCACGCGATGAATACCGGAGTCCTGTTAGCCCGCTACAGCCCGGTTCACCGGAGTCCTTCTAGCCCAGTGCTACAGCCTGGATTCACTCGCTGATGACCGACACGTTCGATGCTGGGTCATGGATGCCTGTCCCTGTAAGTTTGTGCCACTTTGGGTTTACGACTAGCCATGTCAGCCCGGATTCTTTGTCATATGGATGCTAGTGACACTATCATATACGTGAGCCAAAAGGCGCAAACGGTCCCGGGCCAGGTAAGGTGGCACCCGTGGGAATACCGTGCGTGAGGCCGCAAAGTGATATGATGTGTTACATGCTAGATCGGTGTGACTTAGGATCGGGGTCCTGACAGCGTTGGTATCAGAGCTTGACTGCCTGTAGGATTACCAAGCCAAACTGGTCGAAGTTGAGTCTAGAAATTCTTAGTTATATAAGGGAATTGATTGTGGGATGGAACGTAAGGCTCTTTTTACTCCTTATACCTTATGCCCTTCTGATCTGAGTCATCTTATCTTTCCTACGGGGATTAAGAACTAGGCTATCTCTTCTTTCTATCAGGATCACGTGTTACTTATCCGTAGACTTATAAGATTGTTGGACTTAAGCCTCGTTTCAGTTCCTATTACTTCCGTATGTTAATTATTGATCTCGAAACTCTGATATTGTGCTTCTGAGTGGTTATGCCACCATTTTTGTGAATGTCTCAAATCTTTTCTGAGCATTTACAGCCGTTATGCTGTCCGAGTCATCCCAGGTTTCTAAACAATCTGATGCATTTGCAAAATCCTTTCCCTCTGGTTTCGATGTTCCTTTATGCGAGCTCAATCACACTAATTGTTGAGTTGAGGTATTCTATTGCCTTGACATTTATGTTGGAGTTATTATTATGACCCTAGGTGCCTTAGGGGATCATCTAGTAGTCTAGCCATGTTTTGTGTTCCCAGCGTGATGATTCTGGCCTTTATTCTCGAAAGCATCCCGTGATGCTACTTAGTAATAGGTATTCTATTCCTGGGTTCTTGAACCCGAGATTCACTCTACCTACTTCATGTTGATAGTAATTGCTAGTGCCTTTAGGATATTAGTAACCTTTGCGATAGTCCCTGAAGTCCGCGGTATCTTCTTCTTCCAAATACCATGAACTACTTATGGCAGAAGTTCCTCGTTGAACTGAAATATCACAACAGGATTATTCTTGATGAGTTCTCCATTATATATTGTGGCTCTGCCAGTTCTACCTTTCTGCATGGGTTATCCGGAAGAAATATGTTGAACTTCGCTTGACATGCTAAACCATGCATCCACAACTCGGAAAATCGTATGTTCCTTTGAGTTGTCCCTCTGCAGTTGTATTTTTATCCTTGTCTATCAGTTGATAGTCAAGTTGATGTCGTGCATTCGTGTTCACCGATGCTCGTTATTCTTGTGGCCCATTAAGCCATTCTATTCAGGATGACTAGGAGAAACAAACCCCAGTACCTCATCCATATCTAGGATTGGGTCAAAATAGTGGTGCTCCGCAGATCAAAATACTAATCCAGTTTTTGTTCTGTTCTACCCTGAAGTACTACCCTCTTTATGTCAAGAAAGTCGTAGGAATTACACATCATCTTATGAATTCTTGGTGCAGTGATACTTCTCGCCATCATTATTCATTTCTCGTCTACCGTGTTGTTGCAACCGGAATGCCGACGGGTGAACTATGATGTGTGAAATCAGTACCCCTAGCAACTAGTTGCTTGGTAGTAAATGGACAATATTCTCATTCTTAGCATGTTGGTTATTGAATCACCATTCTAAGATAGATTGTGCTACCTACTCCTTATTTCTTGGTCCACTCTTTGATTGATGAGTTAGGATTTTGTCAAGTCCTCGCTCATTTCATCATATCGTCTTGCCCTCAAAAGCGAGATTGTTCTTGAGCTTAGTAACATATCGGTGGATCATGATTTTCCGAATATCTTCTCGGAAGTGTTACCAGGTTGTCACCTGACTGTTATGTTGAGCTCGTGATCAAGTTGGTTTATTCCTGTAAACCACTATTTCTCCAAGAATCCGTGTTGGATACCCCTGAGCTAGTTGGTTAAGCTAGACAACAACTTGGAGAATTGGAAGATAAAAGCTTGCCTAACTTAGTTCGTTCCAAAGGGATATTCTTGTGTAGTGTGTGTTGAAGAAAGATGATATCTTCATCGATTGGTCCCTGTGATCAGTTGCTGGACCTATTGTCTTATCAATCCTTTGATTTGAGTGTGGGCTATCATCAATCAAATCAGTACCAACGATGCTCGTAATGTTGTCTTACTCGTGGTTGATCCCTCGAGCATATACCATTACATCTTTTGGTCTGACCAATACTATCACCGTGTTCACATGATGGTGGAAGTCCAGTGATATGGAAATTCCGATGAGTTGTTGTTGAGCCCATCAGCAGCATTTTGTCTCCCCCATGATTCATGTTGAACATCAACCTAGTGTTGGAAACTTTTATAGGCATTTTCTTCATGCCCCGTTCATGAAGTATATGCTGGATGAAAGAAGTGACTTTCTTTGATTCACGTGCATTGATGTAAGTTGCCGTCGTGGGCTCGAGAAAGTCAATGTTGTTTCCTTTGGAATCATCCCAAATCAGTCATGCATACGTGCGAAGTATTCTGTGGTTCGGAGACTTGCAACCTCCATTCCATATGTATATCCTAGCACATCAAGCCACTGATTGAGTTGTTCAAAGATAAAGGAGTCTGCCCAAGGTGAACTCTTTGGATTTCCACGCGTGGAGACTTCGATATCCTTGATGATGGTTCCCAACTTGAACTCGGTAGTGTTTTATTGTAAGACTACCACGTGGTCATGCTTGTTTAGGACATCGTGTTCACACGTGTGTAGCAGAACCAGCTCATGTTTTGGATTTTGCTATCGTAATTCATTTCCCGAGAATCTCGCAACGTTATCTCGTCGAATTGTGTTGCAAACTTTCATTTATCTTCCTAGACTCGATGAGTCTGGAATATCCTGACACCAACCAGATCTGAATCTCAGGCAGATATGATGGTTTGGAACATTTTCCAAGAACTATAATATCGGTCCCTCGGAAACCGGTAAAGTGGATGTCGTGGCCAACACATCCAGCCGGAAGACCTGTTATTATAATATCTTGATTGAGGAAGTTGGCCACCTCCCCATAAGGATCTCGTAGAACTTATTCTAGTAGTTGTCCTTATGGATTTTTGTGCTCCCGAAGTCCGATCTTTTTACTTGATGTTCTAGATATCAAACCATATCTATGGGTGGATTACGCTAGCACATCAAGGAGAACATTAGAAGCGGAGTGCTAAATGTCTCTCGGTCGATCATCCAGATTTTATTTCCTTGGCCCCGCCAAGGGTGAAATCTAAGAAAGTGTTATCTTCCTTTGCATCTGCATCATCCATCATCATTCATCATGGTAGCAAGTTGTGTTGCCAGGATCCTTGACACGGATATTGGTAAAACCTTGATGATTATGGAAATGCTCAAGTTCTTGAGAGCACGCGCTAGTGCTAGGTTTGATTGTCGGCATTAATTGTATAGTGCTCTCAATTTCCTCGGTAATGCTATAACCATTCCAATAGTGGAATAACTCTCTATTGTTGAGCCTCTCCCCAGTTACTAGAATCATTCACATCATTTGCATTTTGTTCCCGGCTTGCACCGCCATCGTGCCACCCTACTCTGGATTACCCTTCTCAGTAATTACTGATCAGGATCATTTTCAAAAGTGGTCCTACCATGGGTCTCTTCCATTTCCGGTGATAAGCAAATTCATCCATTACATTGTCTTCAACAAGGTAATCCACATCATCCAAGTGCGAGTATGCCATTCTACCGACCCCCGCCAATCGATTGTTGTGATTTGCCTTAGGCTGATATAGAGAGTCTCAATGATCTATATATCAAAGGTAATTCTTTTTGCCACTTAAGGTAATAATTTACGAATCACCCTCCTCCAGGATGTCCCGCTGTGGCATCATGGAAACTCAACTCCTCGCTACGATGACAATCGTTTACCACCTTTTTAAGTGTGGAGTTGTAGTCTACCTGGTAAACCTCGTCATCTGCTTCACTCCATTCCTATGGATGTGTGCTTCGCCTCTCAGCTCGAGAGATGTTGCTATGTCTCATTCCGTGAGTTAATCCTGAGTTGTTCAACCTTCGAGAAGAACCATTCTTTTAGGGTCTTTCATTTCCTCTCATTGTCATGTTAGTTGGAGTTCTCAAAGCAAGACTTCGAGACAATGATGGTGAACGAATCAACGTTCAATTGAAGTGCAACTGGATCGTGAAGATTGTGCTAGTTTGCGTTCCCCCTTCACCTCACCCTACACTTGAATCTCGGGTCGAGATTCTTGTTTAGTGGGGGTGAGTTGTCACATCCCTAGCTTCTGGTAATGCTCTAGTCTAGCTTCATGTGTGCATCATGTCTATATTCCGTAAGTTGAAATGAGGAAATTGAAAGCCTCGGAAACCATTTTAATAAAGGGGCAAGAAACCCTAAAATTGCAATCAGTAAATCCAAAATTCCCTAGAAATAGCTCTGACAATTTTGGCAAGAGTTATAAATCAAACAAAAATTTTGGGACATTTCTAAGGAATTATTTGGGCTCTGATTTTAAATCAATATTATATTTGAGTTCGGAGTTATATTCATAATATATAACGAATATATTCTCAAATGCCCTGAGATATTTTAAGTTTATGAGGAGTAGACCTTAAGTGACATAAAATTATCCAGGGGAGTTTTGGCACTATTTTCAAATTTGTTTGAATTTGGATTCAGTGGCAACTAAATAGAAAACAGAACAGAAATATAAAAAAAAGAGAAGCCCAGCCACTTACCTGGCGCCCACTTACCTGGCCCAGCTCCTCCAGCGGCCCAGCCCACCGAACCGCCACCGTCTCCCACCTCGCGCCAGAAGGATGCGAGGCGTGTGGCCACCGCACGCCGGCACGCGCCGAGCCACCTCCTGCTTGCCGCTCTCCTTCCTCGACGCTCTGGACGCCTCCCCCGAGCACCACGCACCTCCCTGCCTCTCTCCCTCACTCTCCCGCGCCCTCATCCTCTCCCCTGGACCCCTCTCTCTCGTCACCGAACACGCCCATCGCCGCCGTTCGCCGTTGCCGCGACCACCGCCGTTCCGACGATGCCCCAAGCTGCTCCCGAGCTCCTGCACCTCGTCGCCAACCCCCTCACCGAGCCACATGACCAGAAGAGCCCCGAAGCGCCGACCCGAC
>NC_057813.1:676337693-676343505 GCF_018294505.1 Triticum aestivum | reverse complement strand
GACGCCTACTGGAACCGCTGTGAGCTCCTGATCCTCCTCCCCTTCTCCGTTTTCTCCCTAGTATGCCGTAGCAGCCGTGCCTATCTCACCCGACAGCGCCGCCGCCAAAGCTCGCCGGCGATGACGCTCCGGTGACCATCCGGTCCCGGGCATGCGTCCAACATTTCCGCCGCACCACATAGTCACCGTAGGTGTTATCCCCGCGTCGCCAAGGCTGCTGTGGCCTCGAACCCGAGCTCGCCCGAGCTCCGGCCGCCGCCTCAGGCTCAACTCCGGCGAACCCCGGCCACCCCCGCACCTCCCCTTGCTCTCCCTAGATGCACGCGGTCATGGGCTACCTCCTGGTGCTCTTCGCGCGTCCAACCGCAGCCCATAGCGCAACTCCGGCGAGCCTCTGCCGCGAGATGTGGTCGCCGGCGCCTAATCCGGTGACGCTGACGTGGCGCTGCCATTAGCGGCTAATCCCCCCCAGTTAGCACACTAACAGACACTGACAGCGGGCCCCGTAGCGGGTCAAAGCTCGAGTGAACGCGGGATTAGCTCCTGTGTCACTAACGTGTGGACCCCGTGTCGTGGTTCTAAGCCTGACAGTAGAGTGGGGGGTAGGTATGGAGAGGCAAGGTCCTAGCTATGGAGAGGTTGTAAGCAGAAAGGATGTACGAGTTCAGGCCCTTCTCGGAGGAAGTAACAGCCCTACGTCTCGGAGCCCGGAGGCGGTCGAGTGGATTATGAGTATATGAATTACAAGGTGCCGAACCCCTCTACCTGTGGAGGGGGGTGGCTTATATAGAGTGCGCCAGGACCCCAGCCAGCCCACGTAGGAGAGGGTTTAAGGTGAGTTAAGTCTGGGGTGTTACTGGTAACGCCCCCCATAATGTGCCTTTACTATCATAAAGTCTACTTGATTACAGGCCGTTGCAGTGCAGAGTGCCTCTTGACCTTCTGGTGGTCGAGTGAGTCTTCGTGGTCGAGTCCTTCAAGTCAGTCGAGTGTGTCCTTCGTTGGTCGACTGGAAGGCGACTTCTTCTAAGGGTGTCCTTGGGTAAGGTACTTAGATCAGGTCCATGACCTTACCCTAGGTACATAACCCCATCATTAGCCCCCGAATGGATTGAGGCTTCGAGTGAGGAAGGAGTTGATGTTGTTTCCGATTAACCTTTGCGCTCTGGTCGTGCGTTGTCCTGGACCAAAGAATCTCTTCGTCGACAGGGAGCAACTTGCCTTCAGTCGATTCGATCCATTCTATTTTTGCATCGAGTGATCTTTCGGGCTTCGATGATCTCCGAGCGACGGATCGCCGGAAACACCGCATCTGACAGACTGATTTGCTATTCGCGGATTCCGCGGGATGCGAAATTTGGGGACGCGCGCGAAGCGGGGCGGACCGCGGCGTTCGGATGGGACGGGGCATAGACGCCTCGATCTCCGCGCCACTTTTTTCGCCACGTATCCCGTCTGCATAACTGCTCCCAGATATGATTAGATCGACCGAGCCCACCTGTCATCCACTCGGAAGGGACCTTATAAATGTGCCCGGCGAGGATTTCTGTGCTGCGCCTCAGCATTCTCTCCCTCTCTCTGCTTCCTTCTTCCCCGCCCAGCGTGCTCGCTCTCGCCCCCGCACCACTTCCCTTCGCGCATCTCGCCGGCGACCATGGCCAAGGAGAAGACGGCGGCGCTGGAGCGTGCAAAGAAGGCGTCGGCGTCGGAGAAGGCAAAGGGGAGATCCACCAGCCGCGGAGGGTCCTCGTCCAGATCCCGCCTGCCGAAGAGCTGGGTCCAAGGAGACTGGATCCAGTCGACCATCACAGAGAATGACCTCCTCGACATGGCCAACGAGGGCTTGATCCCTCACGGAGCTGCGAGGCTTCCGGGGAAGGAGTGGCAGCCCCAGCCAGAAGAGGGTGAGTGTGTGCTTTTGGCCACCCATGTTGATCGTGGGTTTTCCTTGCCGCCGAGTGTTTTCTTCCGTGGCTTCTTGAATTTCTTCGGAGCGCAGCTCCACCACTTTACCCCAAACTCCATTGCCTATCTCGCTGCGTTCGTGTCCATGTGTGAGGGTTTCTTGGGCTGTCGACCGCACTGGGGTTTGTTCAAACATATATTCACGTGTCGCTCTCAGACCGTGAAGAAGGCGAGCCCAGGTCATGAGAGAACCCGAGTCGTCCAAATGTGTGGGGGTCTGGGGATCCAGGTGAGGAATAAGAGCACCTTCCCGCCCATGACTTTTCCCGAGTCAGTCACAGGTTGGCAGTCGACCTGGTTCTACTGCCGGGACCAGTCGACGCCGGGGCAGTCGAGTGGACTCCCACAGTTTACCATGGACCGAGTGAACAAGCCCTCCTCTCTGAAGTTGATTCCGGAGGAGAAAGCTGATGTGAAGATGTTGATGGAGCGCGTGGTGCAGTTGGTTCGGGAGGGAGTGACGGGCATGGACCTCTTGGAGGTCTTCCTCAGGCGTCGCATCCAGCCTCTTCAGTTCCGGAGCCACTGCATGTGGTTGTACTGTGGGACCGAAGACGAGACTCGAGTCCATCCAGAAGCAGTCGACGATGTCACTCTGGAAAGATGGATGGTAGCCGTTACCGGAAACAAGGACAATCCACGCGGAGCCAGAAGAATTCATCCGCTCGACCACAACAGCGATCCAAACAAGGTACATTTGCTCTGCCTTCCACTGCGTTCTTGTCGCACTCATTTCTGTTTATCTTGCCGACTGGTCGACTGATCCTTGTCTTGATATCTGCTAGGCTCTCACCGAGCTGTACTCGATGCCCAATGGGGCACAAACTCCGACTGAGGAGGGTGAGGCGAGCGGGGGTGAGAGCCAGGAAGAGGAGGAGTGGGACTCGCACGTTGCAGGGGATGACGACGACAATGATGATGACGACGGCGATGACGATGACGTTGAAGACGAGGAGGAAGAGGAGGAGGAGGTCGTACCACCGCGCTCGGAAAGGCGATCGAAGCTTGTCCACGACCCTTCAACCGAACGTGGTAAGGGGGTTGCGACCACCACTCAGTCGACCAAGCGTCCTCGGACCATCTCTCCGGTGCCGACTGAAAAGGCGCCGAAGCAGCCCAGGGCGGCCTCGTCGAAGCCGATCAAGCTCCTGCCGAAGATGAAGGTGTCCATCCCTACCATATCAGGGTAATCGTGTTGTTTGAATCTTCTCATTTTGTGTGAATTTTGTCTCTGGTCGACGTTGAAGTTAGTCGACTGATCCTTTGGAGTTGCAGTGCTGCTACTTCTGAAAACTCGGCCCGAGCTGATGACCACGAGATGGAAGACGCAGCAACTTCGAACCCAGGTACTGTATTCTTAACGCCATTCTTAGTCGACTGACTCGCGATCTCTGATCCTGATTCTTCTCCGCAGCTCCACCCAATGTTGTTATCAATCTCCCTGATGATGATGAGGATGAAGAGCTGCTGAAGCGCAGGAGGAGTCGGAAAGCGTCCGCCAGTAAGGTGCCTCAGGATGTGACGGCGCCTGAGATTCTGACTGTGGAGGAAGAGAACACCACTCGACACACGGTGTCCTTCGCAAATCCACTGACGAGTGCTCAGCAGCCCTCCCTCTTCACGACGCACCACGTCCCAGAGGACCAAGCTGGTGCAGCGAAGGAGGCGATACGCCAGGCGGGACTCATGATGGAGCAGCTGAAGACCATCCGGGACGCGAGCCAGGCAGCTTATGACGCCAGTTCTGCTCTCCAAAGCAATGTTCAGGTCAGTCGACCACCGTTTGTTCTATTGGATATGCTGCCAAAAACTTTTCCTTTCCGGAATTTATAGTAGTCACCCACTGGGTGTTGTCGATTGAGCTCCGTATTAGCGGGGGCACGCTGAGTGCACCCGCTGGGTGTAGTCCCCAAGGCTAAGGTCGACTGCTGGCAGTCGGCCTTAGGCTTTATAATTTCAGTCTTTCTGTCAGTCGACTATGTCGACTGGATTTCACAAACCGGTGGGGGCACGCTGAGTGCACCCACTGGGTGTAGTCCCCGAGACTGTGGTCGACTGCTTGCAGTTGATCACAGTCTTAGAGAATGCATCCCGCACTTTTTTTTTGAGGTCGACTGGTCGACTTTGTCTTCAACAGGATTAGTGGGGGCACGCTGAGTGCACCCACTGGGTGTAGTCCCCGAGACTACGGTCGAATGCTTGTATTCGGCTGTAGTCTTAGAAACGTGAGTTTTTCCCTTTTTCACTCGGAAGTGAATTATATTTGACATTTAGTCGATTGGTTCTTCGCAGAACTCTTGTGATCTTGTGGCTCGCTACTCAGAGCTGGAACACAAGCATACTCAAGTCGAGCTGAGCTTGAAGCTGGTTCAGGAGAAGCTGACAAAGGCAAAGGAGGAGACCGAAGGTATGTTTGGTGAGACCCTGACGACTGCTTTTCCCCTTGCTTGTTTCAAAATCTGATATTGCTGTAACTTGCAGGTAAGGTAAGGGAGGCCCAACAGAAGAAAGACCTTGAGCTAGCTGAGAAGATCAAGCTTGCTGACGAGAAGTTAGCTTCAGTCACCAAGCTCGAACAAGACAATACCAATCTGAAAGCTGCTCTTGGGATTGCCAACAAGGAGGTCAGTCGACTGAAAACTGATAAAGCTGCTCTGACCGACCAAGTCAGCAAATTGACTGGGAAGAAGACTGATCTGGAGGCCTTCCTGAGTAGTCTTGCCAAGAAGCTGTTTCTTATGCTTGAAGGTAAACCTCTATGCTTGGCAAACATTTCCAATTGTGGTTTTTCCATTCGACCATCCCCTTGACTTAGTGATCATCCTTGCAGAATTCTGTCAAAACTTTGAAGAAGAAACTAGCCGGCTGGAGCCAAACCTCGACCCTGTCAATTCTCCGGTGAACGACGAAGTTGCCATGGATGTTTTCCGACTGGAGTCTCATGTCGCAGCTGTCGTGGACTATCTCGCAAGGCTGAAGGCCGCCACATCTCGCATTGACTCGACGCTTTGGCCTGAGGAGACACTTCAGAATGACCTTGAGTCGCTGATGGCCCGGTTGAACACGATCCCTGGTCGAGTGCAGGAATGGAAGAAGTCCTCGGCTCGGTGTGGTGCAGATGTTGCTCTGTGTCTGGCCCGAGTCCACTGTAAAGATGCGCGAGAAGAGAAGCTGGCGGCCCTTCGGGTGGCCAATACCAAGAAACACGACTTCAGGTCCTTTATGGAAACTTTCCTTGCAGCTGCCACTCGGATCGCCGATGGAATTGACCTTGATGAATTCGTTGCTCCTTCCAGCCCTCCACAGGAGGGGTAAAAAACTTCTTCTGGTTCGATGCTTTAAATTTGCCTCGGTATGCCGAGTGGAATTGTAACCGATAAACCTTAACAGGCTTAACGCCTGAGCACTCTCGGTTCCTTTAGATATCGATTCAAACTAGAATTTGGTGCTTGAATATGATTGCCTTTGGCTCGAAATGCCTTTTGCAGGTTCAAAGCAAGGCGCCTTTACAGCAACCGACATATTCTTCAGTCCACTTAGGCGAGCACTGGGCTGCAGCTAAGCCCCCGAGTGAGAGGGTTGCTCTACACTCGGTAGGATTTTGATAACTTAGGCGAGTGCTTGGACTGCAGCTAAGCCTCCGAGTGAGAGGGTTGCTCTACACTCGGTAGGATTTTGATAACTTAGGCGAGTGCTTCGACTGCAGCTAAGCCTCCGAGTGAGAGGGTTGCTCTTCACTCGGTAGGATTTTGATAACTTAGGCGAGTGCTTCGACTGCAGCTAAGCCTCCGAGTGAGAGGGTTGCTCCTCACTCGGTAGGATTTTCGTAACTTAGGCGAGCACAGGG
>NC_057813.1:676336956-676337683 GCF_018294505.1 Triticum aestivum | reverse complement strand
GATCCCTGGTCGAGTGCAGGAGTGGAAGAAGTCCTCGGCTCGGTGTGGTGCAGATGTCGCTCTGTGTCTGGCCCGAGTCCACTGCAAAGATGCGCGAGAGGAGAAGCTGGCGGCCCTTCGGGTGGCCAATACCAAGAAGCACGACTTCAGGTCCTTTATGGAGACTTTCCTTGCAGCTGCCACTCGGATCGCCGACGGAATTGACCTTGATGAATTTGTTGCACCTTCCAGCCCTCCACAGGAGGGGTAAAAAACTTCTTCTGGCTCGACGTTTTAAATTTGCCTCGGTATGCCGAGTGGAATTGTAACCGACAAACCTTAACGGGCTTGACGCCTGAGCACTTTCGGTTCCTTTAGATATCGATTCAAACTTGAATTTAGCGCTTGAATATGATTGCCTTCGGCTCAAAATGTCTTTTGCAGGTTCAAAGCAAGGCGCCTTTTCTGCAATCGACTTATTCTTTAGTCCACTTAGGCGAGCACTGGGCTGCGGCTAAACCCCCGAGTGAGAAGTTTTACTCTTCACTCGGTAGGATTTCGATAACTTAGGCGAGTGCTTGGACTGCAGCTAAGCCTCCGAGTGAGAGGGTTGCTCTTCACTCAGTAGGATTTTTATAACTTAGGCGAGCACAGGGCTGCAGCTAAGCCTCCGAGTGAGAGGGTTGCTCTTCACTCGGTAGGATTTTTATAACTTAGGCGAGCACAGGGCTGTAGCTAAGCCCCCGAG
>NC_057813.1:676322883-676336946 GCF_018294505.1 Triticum aestivum | reverse complement strand
GAGGGTTGCTCTTCACTCAGTAGGATTTTTATAACTTAGGCGAGCACAGGGCTGCAGCTAAGCCTCCGAGTGAGAGGGTTGCTCCTCACTCGGTAGGATTTTCGTAACTTAGGCGAGCACAGGGCTGCAGCTAAGCCCCCGAGTGAGAGGGTTGCTCTTCACTCAGTAGGATTTTTATAACTTAGGCGAGTGCTTGGACTGCAGCTAAGCCCCCGAGTGAGAGGGTTGCTCTTCACTCGGTAGGATTTTCGTAACTTAGGCGAGCACAGGGCTGCAGCTAAGCCTCCGAGTGGAAGGCTGGCTTACCACTCGGTAGGATTTTGATAACTTAGGCGAAACGGATTCGCAGCTAAGCCTCCGAGTGGGAGTCTGGCTCACCACTCGGTAGGATTTTTACAAACTTAGGCGAAACGGATTCGCAGCTAAGTCACCCACTGAGGGGAATTTTATTGGACAAAAATAAAAAGTGACAGATATTATGGAGGAACTATGACACTATTATTTTGAGGTCCATGAACTACAGAAGTACTTTATTGCAACTCATCTGAGTGATAAAACTTAAGTGTAAAACGGGCGGAGTAGTTCCGCGTTCCAAGCTCGGGGCTCGTCGATATTATGCTCGACGTTGTAAAGACGGTACGCCCCGTTGTGGAGAACCTTGGTGACGATGAAGGGGCCTTCCTAAGAAGGAGCAAGCTTGTGTGATTTGTGCTGATCCACTCGGAGAACTAAATCCCCTTCCTGGAAGGCTCGACCTCTCACATTTCTGGCGTGGAAACGACGCAAATCTTGTTGGTAGATGGTCGAGCGGATCAAAGCCATCTCCCTTTCTTCTTCTAAAAGGTCGACTGCGTCTTGCCGCGCTTGTTCAGCCTCTGCTTCGTTGTAGATTTCAACTCGAGGAGCATTGTGGAGAAGATCACTCGGCAAGACTGCTTCAGCTCCGTAGACCAAGAAGAATGGAGTTCTTCCGGTCGACCGATTAGGTGTGGTCCGCAGTCCCCAGAGTACTGAGGGAAGTTCGTCGACCCAAGCTCCAGCCGCGTGTTTGAGATCACGCATCAGTCGAGGCTTCAATCCCTTAAGAATCAGTCCATTAGCTCGCTCTGCTTGTCCATTCGACTGCGGATGGGCGACTGAAGCGTAGTCGACCCGTGTGCCCTGGGAGTTGCAGAAAGCTCTGAATTCCTCTGAGTCAAAGTTCGACCCATTATCCGTAATGATGCTGTGCGGGACTCCATATCTGAATATTAGTTCCCTGATGAAGCTAACAGCAGTACCGGTGTCAAGGCTCTTGATTGGTTTAGCCTCGATCCACTTGGTGAACTTGTCAACTGCCACCAGTACATGCGTGAAGCCACATCGTCCTGTTCTCAAAGGACCGACCATGTCCAATCCCCATACTGCGAAAGGCCAGACGAGTGGGATGGTCTTCAGAGCCGACGCAGGCTTGTGTGACATATTCGAGTAGAATTGACATCCCTCGCACTTATCCACTATCTCTTTTGCCATCTCATTCGCCTTTGGCTAGTAAAATCCAGCTCGGTATGCTTTGGCCACGATGGTCCGAGAGACGCATGATGACCACAGGTCCCCGAGTGAATATCATTGAGGATGAGTCGACCTTCTTCTGGTGTTATGCACTTCTGACCAACTCCAGTCGCGCTTTCTCTTTATAATTGTCCTTTGATTACGGTAAAGGCCTTAGATCGACGGACGATCTGTCGAGCCTCTTCCTCAGCCTCCGGAAGCTCTTTTCTCAGGATATATGCGACATACGGAATCGTCCAGTCGGGAATGACCACCAAAACCTCCATGATCAAGTCGACCACCGCTGGGACTTCAACTTCAGTCGGATCTGTGGCACTCTTGGGCTGTGGAGTTTCTTCGGTGAAAGGATCTTCTTTGACTGATGGAGTGTGTATATGCTCCAAGAACACACCACTCGGAATGGCTTCTCTCTTGGAACCTATCTTTGCTAGATCATCAGCTGCTTGATTTTTCAGTCGGGGTATATGATGGAGCTCCAACCCCTCGAACTTCTTTTCCAGCTTCCTCACTGCACTGCAGTATCCAGTCATGGCTGGGCTTCTCACGTCCCACTCTTTCATCACCTCATGCGCAACCCATATAAGAGGGCCTCATATTCTGCCTCATTGTTGGAGGAATCAAAGTGAATCTGGAGCACATATCTGAGCTTATCTCCTCTGGGGGAAACCAGGACAACCCCAGCACCGGAACCATTCAACATTTTAGAGCCATCAAAAAACATGGTCCAATGCTCCGAGTGAACTTCAGTTGGCTGCTGCTGTTCAATCCACTCGGCAAGGAAATCTGCTATTGCCTGGGACTTAATGGCTTTCTTTGCCTCAAACTTGATATCAAGGGGAAGAAGTTCTATCGCCCATTTGGCCACTCGACCAGTTGCATCTCTGTTGTGCAAAATCTCTGATAGTGGAGCGTCGCTGACGACTGTGATGGAATGATCAGAGAAATAATGAGCAACCTTCTTTGTGGTCATGTATATTCCATACACAAGCTTCTGATAATGAGGATATCTCTGCTTGGATGGAGTCAAGACTTCAGACAAATAATACACTGGGCGCTGAACTTTGAGAGCTTTTCTTTCTTCTTCCCGCTCGACCGTTAGCACAGTACTGACGACTTGTCCTGTGGCTGCGATATAGAGCAACAGAGGCTCTTTGCTGATTGGAGCAGCAAGCACCGGCTGGGTGGAGAGCAGAGTTTTGAGCTCGGCAAACGCTGCGTCAGCTTCTGGAGTCCACTCGAACTTGTCTGTCTTCTTCATCAGTCGGTAAAGAGGCAATGCCTTTTCACCGAGTCGTGAGATGAATCGACTTAATGCGGCCAAGCATCCAGTAAGCTTCTGGACATCGTGCACTCGCACAGCGCGTTTCATTCGGAGAATAGTGCCAATCTTTTCTGGGTTAGCGTCGATTCCCCGTTCGGAAACGAGAAAACCGAGTAACTTGCCACCAGGAACTCCAAATGTGCACTTTGATGGATTGAGCTTGATATCATATCTTCTGAGGTTGGCAAATGTTTCGGCGAGATCAGCGAGCAGGTCGGAACCTTTTCGTGATTTGACAACAATATCATCCATATATGCTTCCACATTCCAACTGATTTGAGTGAGTAGACACTTCTGAATCATTCGCATAAATGTGGCACCGGCATTCTTGAGGCCGAATGGCATGGTGATATAGTAGAAGCACCCGAATGGAGTGATGAAAGCTGTTTTACCTCGTCGGGTCCGTACAGACGGATCTGGTGGTACCCGGAGTAGGCATCTAAAAACATAGCCTCTCACATCCCACTGTCGAGTCAACAATTTGATCTATGCGAGGGAGAGGAAAATGATCTTTCAGGCAGGCCCGGTTGATGTGCTTGAAATCAATGCACATTCGGAGCGACTTGTCCTTCTTAGGAACCATGACGACATTAGCGAGCCACTCGGAGTGGTATATCTCTCGGATAAATCCTGTCGCCAACAGTCGAGCCACTTCTTCACCAATGGCTTTTCTCTTCTGGACGGCGGACCGCCGAAGATGTTCTTTGACTGGTTTGGCAGATGAGTCGACTCTTAGGCGATGCTCAGCCAGTCCCCTGGGAACACCTGGCATGTCAGCGGGCTTCCATGCAAAAATGTCCCAGTTCTCACGGAGGAACTGGATGAGCGCTTCTTCCTATTTTGGGTCGAGTGTCGTGGAGATGCGGGTCGGAGCTGCTTCGGGGTCAGTCGGGTGAATGTGAACAGGCTTCGTCTCACCGGACGACTGGAATGCAGACTCTGTGGCGGGCTTCTTGGATCGCAGCAAGTCACTCGGATCTGCGTTTTGCTTGTATTCTTTGAACTCGACCGCTGTCACCTGGGAATCGGCGATCTTGGAGCCCTTCTGAAAGCACTCTTCTGCCTTTTTCCGATCACCGGTGACAGTGATCACTCCTTTGGGGCCGGGCATCTTCAATTTGAGGTACACGTAGCATGGTCGAGCCATAAACCGTGCGTAAGCTGGTCTCCCCAAAATGGCATGATATGCACTCTGAAAATCCACGACCTCAAACGTCAGCTTTTCTTTGCGAAAATGCTTCGAATCACCAAACACCACGTCCAAAGCTATCTGGCCGAGTGACTCGGCCTTCTTCCCTGGTATAACTCCATGAAAGCTCATGTTACTAGTGCTCAGTCGGGACATCGGAATGCCCATACCTTTCAATGTGTCTGCATACAATAAGTTCAGCCCACTTCCACCATCCATCAGCACCTTTGTCAGTCGAGTGCCTTCGACAACTGGATCGACCACCAAAGCTTGCCTCCCAGGGGTGGCAATATGAGTCGGGTGATCAGATTGGTCGAATGTGATGGGTGTTTGAGACCACTTCAGATAATTTGCTTTTGCGGGGGCAACCATGTTCACCTCTCGGTTAATCACTTTCAGTCGACTTCTGCTTTCCACATCTGCAAAGATCATCAGAGTGGAGTTGATATGCGGATATCCTCCCTCACTATCCTCCTTGTCTTCGGCCTTGTCCGACTCCTTCTCCTTGTCCTTAGACTGTTTTCCCTGAAACTGCTGGATCAGGAGTTGACATTGGCGAGTGGTGTGCTTCGGGTAGATGATATTCCCCTCTTCGTCTTTCTTCGTGTGAATGTGACATGGCATATCCATCACGTCGTTCCCTTCTTTATCCTTTACCTTCTTGGGGTTCCAGGATCCTTTTGGTTTCCCCTTAAACTTTCCTTGAGTCACGGCCAGAGCCTCTCCAGGAGCTGCCGGTTCAGCCTTCCGCTTCTGTTTCCGACTGGTGTTTCCTTTTTCCGACTGACTCGGCTTGTGCTTGCCGCTTCGGAGTCGGTCTTCTTCTTCGCCGTTGGCGTACTTGGTAGCAATCTCCATCATCCGACTCAAGGTCATGTCACCGGTTCGATCAAACTTCAAACTCAATTCTCTGTTCTTGACGCCGCCTTTGAAGGCGCAGACTGCCTGATGATCGGACACATTCTCCACAGTGTGGTGCAAAGTGATCCACCTTTGAATATACTCTCTGAGAGTCTCATTAGTTTTCTGCACGTAGACTTGCAACTCTGTCAATCCAGCTGGTCGCTTGCAAGTTCCTTCAAACGTCCTGACGAACACTCGGGACAGATCTTCCCAAGTGTAAATGCTGCTAGGAGGTAACTGAGTCAACCATGCCCTGGCAGAACCTTCCAACATGAGGGGCAAATGCTTCATGGCCACCTCGTCGTTCCCACCACCAATCTGAACTGCCACTCGGTAGTCTTCAAGCCAAGTTTCAGGCTTAGACTCACCAGTGAACTTGCTGACTCCTGTTGCCAACCTGAAATTGGGGGGGATAACTGCGGCTCTGATGGCTCTGCTGAAACATTCTGGACCAGAAACATGCACTCGACTGATTGTGGGTACATCTCTGTCGAGTCCACCTCGACGGGCTCTGTTCCGGTCAACCAACCCTTGCACGATAATGGATCGCGCATCGAAGCCTGATTCTCTGGGGTCGACTGGAACCCTACGCCCTGTACTGTACTGACGCCTATCATCTGGCTGCCGAGGAGCGTAAGACCCACCCCTCGGAGGGGAATAGGGCACTCGACGCCTATCATCTCGGTCGAGTCTGTCACCATATTGATCTCGCCGATTCTCGCGCCCTTCACGCCGCGGAGGCGATCTGGGCTGTGAGCCGACTGAACCGTATTCACAGTGACGGATCAACTGTGAATTCTGTTGCGCGACTGAGACACGGCTGAATTCTGATCTCCTGCTGCCCGGAGCAGATCCCTGATCTGCAGCAAACCTCTGCCAGCTTCCGACTGCGAAGGCTGGATGGACTCTGCTATACGGGTCGCAGCTGCTAAATTCTGAATTGGGGTTCGATATACCTGAGTCGGCGGGAAGAGTTGACGTCGACTGTTGTCGGGAACTCGTTGCCGCGCGCGCTCGTCGAGAGCTCGCTGAAGGTTCTCCAGTCGAGTGCGCTCGGCCAAATTGGCCAGACGCGCCTCCTCCAAGGCACGAGCCTCGGGGGTTTCTCCTGCGATGGGAATACGCAGGGGATCCTCGTTCCTGCGGCGAAGTTCCTCTCTTTGCAGAGAGTCGAGTGGCTCGGGCTGGTACTCTTCGTAGCCTCGTGTAGGGTCGCCGCCGTCACCTGCTCCACCACCACGGGCGAAGCCAGGGGTGTTGGAAATATGCCCTAGAGGCAATAATAAAAGCATTATTATTATATTTCCTTGTTCATGATAATTGTCTTTATTCATGCTATAATTGTGTTATCCGGAAATCGTAATGCATGTGTGAATAACAGACACCAACATGTCCCTAGTGAGCCTCTAGTTGACTAGCTCGTTGATCAACAGATAGTCATGGTTTCCTGACTATGGACACTGGATGTCATTGATAACGAGATCACATCATTGGGAGAATGATGTGATGGACGAGACCCAATCCTAAACATAGCACAAGATCGTATAGTTCGTTTGCTAGAGTTTTGCAATGTCAAAGTATCTTTTCCTTAGACCATGAGATCGTGTAACTCCCGGATACCGTAGGAGTGCTTTGGGTATGCCAAACGTCACAACGTAACTGGGTGACTATAAAGGTAGACTACGGGTATCTCTGAAAGTGTCTGTTGGGTGACATGGATCAAGACTGGGATTTGTCACTCCGTATGACGGAGAGGTATCACTGGGCCCACTCGGTAACGCATCATCATAATGAGCTCAGAGTGACCAAGTGTCTGGTCACGGGATCATGCATTACGGTACGAGTAAAGTGACTTGACGGTAACGAGATTGAACGAGGTATTGGGATACCGACGATCGAATCTCGGGCAAGTAACATATCGATAGACAAAGGGAATAGCGTACGGGGTTGATTGAATCCTCGACATCGTGGTTCATCCGATGAGATCATCATGGAGCATGTGGGAGCCAACATGGGTATCCAGATCCCGCTGTTGGTTATTGACCGGAGAGTCGTCTCGGTCATGTCTGCTTGTCTCTCGAACCCGTAGGGTCTACACACTTAAGGTTCAGTTACGCTAGGGTTGTAGGGATATGTATATGCAGTAACCCGAATGTTGTTCGGAGTCCCGGATGAGATCCCGGACGTCACGAGGAGTTCCGGAATGGTCCGGAGGTAAAGATTTATATATGGGAAGTCTTGTTTCGGGCATCGGGACAAGTTTCGGGGTTATCGGTATTGTACCGGGACCACCGGAAGGGTCCCGGGGGTCCACCGGGTGGGTCCACCTGTCCCGGGGGGCCACATGGGCTGTAAGGGGGTGCGCCTTGGCCTAATGGGCCAAGGGCACCAGCCCCACATAGGCCCATGTGCCTAGGGTTTAGAAGGGGAAGAGTCCTAGGAGGGTAAGGCACCTCCTAGGTGCCTTGGGGGGGAGGAAAACCCCCCCTAGGCCGCCGCACCCCCTAGGAGATTGGATCTCCTAGGGCCGTCCACCACCCCTTGGCACCCCTATATATAGTGGGGGAGAGGAGGGACTTCAGACCTGAACGCCTCAGCCTTTGGTTGCCTCCTTCTCCCTCCCCAACACCTCCTCAACCTCCATAGTGCTTAGCGAAGCTCTGCCGGAGTACTGCAGCTCCATCAACACCACGCCGTCGTGCTGCTGCTGGTGCCATCTCCCTCAACCTCTCCTCCCTCCCTTGCTGGATCAAGAAGGAGGAGACGTGGCTGTTCCGTACGTGTGTTGAACGCGGAGGTGCCGTCCGTTCGGCGCTGGTCATCGGTGATTTGGATCACGTCGAGTACGACTACATCATCACCGTTCTTTTGAACGCTTCCGCTCGTGATCTACAAAGGTATGTAGATGCATCTAATCACTCGTTGCAAGATGAACTCCTAGATGATCTTGGTGAAACGAGTAGGAAAATTTTTGTTTTCTACAACGTTCCCCAACAGTGGCATCATGAGCTAGGTCTATGCGTAGTTCTTCTTGCGCGAGTAGAACACAATTTGTTGTGGGCGTAGATTTGTCAACTTTCTTGCCGTTACTAGTCCTTTCTTGCTTCAGCGGTATTGTGGGATGAAGCGGCCCGGACCAACCTTACACATACGCTTACGTGAGACCGGTTCCACCGACTAACATGCACTAGTTGCATAAGGTGGCTGGCGGGTGTCTGTCTCTCCTACTTTAGTTGGAGCAGAATCGATGAACAGGGTCCTTATGAAGGGTAAATAGAAGTTGACAAATCACGTTGTGGCTTTAACGTAGGTAAGAAAACGTTCTTGCTAGAACCCTAATTCAGCCACGTAAAACTTGCAACAACAATTAGAGGACGTCTAACTTGTTTTTGCAGCAAGTGGTTTGTGATATGATATGGCCAAAGTTGTGATGAATGATGAATGGTCTATATGTGATGTATGAGATGTTCATGCTATTGTAATAGGATTCACGACTTGCATGTCGATGAGTATGACAACCGGCAGGAGCCATAGGAGTTGTCTTTATTCTTTTATATGACCTGCGTGTCATCAAGAAACGCCATGTAAATTACTTTACTTTATCGCTAAACGCGTTAGCCATAGTAGTAGAAGTAATAGTTGGCGAGCAACTTCATGGAGACACGATGATGGAGATCATGATGATGGAGATCATGGTGTCAAGCTGGTGACAAGATGATCATGGAGCCCCAAGATGGAGATCAAAGGAGCTATGTGATATTGGCCATATCATGTCACGTTTATTATTTGATTGCATGTGATGTTTATCATGTTTTGCATCTTGTTTACTTAGAACGACGGTAGTAAATAAGATGATCCCTCACAATAATTTCAAGAAGTGTTCCCCCTAACTGTGCACCGTTGCGACAGTTCACTGTTTCAAAACACCACGTGATGATCGGGTGTTTTATTCAGACGTTCACATACAACGGGTGTAAGACAGATTTACACATGCAAACACTTAGGTTGACTTGACGAGCCTAGCATGTACAGACATGGCCTCGGAACACAGAAGACCGAATGGTCGAGCATGAGTCGTATAGAAGATACGATCAACATGAAGATGTTCACCGATGTTGACTAGTCCGTCTCACGTGATGATCGGACACGGTCTAGTTTAACTCGGATCATGTAATACTTAGATGACCAGAGGGATGTCTAATCAAAGTGGGAGTTCACTAATAATTTGATTAGTTGAACTTAATTATCATGAACTTAGTCTAAAATCTTTGCAATATGTCTTGTAGATCAAATGGCCAACGTAGTCCTCAACTTCAACGCGTTCCTAGAGAAAACTAAGCTGAAAGACGATGACAGCAACTATACGGACTGGGTCCGGAACCTGAGGATCATCCTCATAGCTGCCAGGAAAGATTATGTCCTACAAGCACCGCTTGGTGACGCACCCGTTCTCCCTGCAGAACAAGATGTTATGAACGCTTGGCAGGCACGTTTCGATGAATACTCCCTCGTTCAGTGCGGCATGCTTTACAGCCTAGAGCCGGGGCTCCAAAAGCGTTTTGAGAGACATGGAGCATATGAGATGTTCGAAGAGCTGAAAATGGTTTTCCAAGCTCATGCCCGGGTCGAGAGATATGAAGTCTCCGACAAATTCTTTAGCTGTAAGATGGAGGAAAACAGTTCTGTCAGTGAGCACATACTCACTATGTCTGGGTTGCATAACCGCTTGACTCAGCTGGGAGTTAATCTCCCGGATGATGCGGTCATTGACAGAATCCTCTAGTCGCTTCCACCAAGCTACAAGAGCTTTGTGATGAACTTCAATATGCAGGGGATGGAAAAGACCATTCCTGAAGTATTTGCTATGCTGAAATCAGCAGAGGTAGAAGTCAGAAAGGAACATCAAGTGTTGATGGTCAATAAAACCACTAAGTTCAAGAAAGGCAAGGGTAAAAAGAACTTCAAGAAGGGCGGCAAGGAGGTTGCCGCGCCCGGCAAGCAAGCTGCTGGGAAGAAGCCAAAGAATGGACCGAAGCCCGAGACTGAGTGCTTTTATTGCAAGGGAAGTGGTCACTGGAAGCGGAACTGCCCTAAGTACTTAGCGGATAAGAAGGCCGGCAAAACAAAAGGTATATGTGATATACATGTAATTGATGTGTACCTTACTAGTGCCCGTAGTAGCTCCTGGGTATTTGATATCGGTGCAGTTGTTCACATTTGTAACTCAAAGCAGGGGCTGCAGAATAAGCGGAAACTGGCAAAGGACGAGGTGACGATGCGCGTCGGGAATGGTTCCAAGGTCAATGTGATCGCCGTCGGCACGCTACCTCTGCATCTCCCTTCGGGATTAGTTTTAAACCTTAATAATTGTTATTTAGTGCCAGCTTTGAGCATGAACATTGTATCGGGATCTCGTTTAATTCGAGATGGCTACTCTTTTAAATCTGAGAATAATGGTTGTTCCATTTTTATGAGAGATATGTTTTATGGTCATGCTCCTATGGTGAATGGTTTATTCCTTATGAATCTCGAACGTGATGCTACACATATTCATAATGTGAGTACCAAAAGAAGTAAGGTGGATAATGATAGTCCCACATACTTGTGGCACTGCCGCCTTGGTCACATAGGTGTTAAACGCATGAAGAAGCTCCATGCTGATGGACTTTTAGAGTCTCTTGATTATGAATCATTTGACACGTGCGAACCATGCCTTATGGGTAAAATGACCAAGACTCCGTTCTCAGGAACAATGGAGCGAGCAACCGACTTATTGGAAATCATACATACTGATGTGTGCGGTCCGATGAGTGTTGAGGCTCGCGGTGGCTATCGTTATGTTCTCACCCTCACTGATGATTTAAGTAGGTATGGGTATATCTACTTAATGAAACACAAGTCTGAAACCTTTGAAAAATTCAAGGAATTTCAGAGTGAGGTTGAAAATCAACGTGACAGGAAAATCAAGTTTCTACGATCAGATCGTGGAGGAGAATACTTGAGTCACGAGTTTGGGGCACACTTAAGAAAATGTGGAATAGTTTCACAACTCACGCCGCCTGGAACACCTCAGCGTAATGGTGTGTCCGAACGTCGTAATCGCACTCTGTTAGATATGGTGCGATCTATGATGTCTGTTACCGATTTACCGCTTTCTTTTTGGGGCTATGCTTTAGAGACTGCCGCATTCACTTTAAATAGGGCTCCGTCGAAATCCGTTGAGACGACACCGTATGAATTATGGTTTGGGAAGAAACCTAAGCTGTCGTTTCTAAAAGTCTGGGGATGCGATGCTTATGTCAAGAAACTTCAACCTGAAAAGCTCGAACCCAAATCGGAAAAATGCGTCTTCATAGGGTACCCAAAAGAAACTATTGGGTACACCTTCTACCTCAGATCCGAAGGCAAGATCTTTGTTGCCAAGAATGGGTCCTTTCTGGAGAAAGAGTTTCTCTCGAAAGAAGTAAGTGGGAGGAAAGTAGAGCTTGATGAAGTATTGCCTCTTGAACCGGAAAATGGCACAACTCAAGAAAATGTTCCTGAGGTGCCTGCACCGACTAGAGAGGAAGTTAATGAAAATGATCAAGATACTTCTGATCAAGCCCCTACTGAAATCCGAAGGTCCACAAGGACACGTTCCGCACCAGAGTGGTACGGCAACCCTGTCTTGGAAATCATGTTGTTAGACAACGGTGAACCTTCGAACTATGAAGAAGCGATGGCGGGACCGGATTCCGACAAATGGCTGGAAGCCATGAAATCCGAGATAGGATCCATGTATGAAAACAAAGTATGGACTTTGACTGACTTGCCCGTTGAGCGGCGAGCCATAGAAAATAAATGGATCTTTAAGAGGAAGATAGACGCGGATGGTAATGTGACCATCTATAAAGCTCGGCTTGTCGCTAAGGGTTATCGACAAGTTCAAGGGGTTGACTACGATGAGACTTTCTCACCGGTAGCGAAGCTGAAGTCCGTCCGAATCATGTTAGCAATTGCCGCATTCTATGATTACGAAATATGGCAAATGGACGTCAAAACGGCATTCCTTAATGGTTTCCTTAAGGAAGAATTGTATATGATGCAGCCGGAAGGTTTTGTCGATCCTAAGAATGCTGACAAAGTGTGCAAGCTCCAACGCTCGATTTATGGGCTGGTGCAAGCATCTCGGAGTTGGAACATTCGCTTTGATGAGATGATCAAAGCGTTTGGTTTTACACAGACTTATGGAGAAGCCTGCGTTTACAAGAAAGTGAGTGGGAGCTCTGTAGCATTTCTCATATTATATGTAGATGACATACTTTTGATGGGAAATGATATAGAACTCTTGGACAACATCAAGGCCTACTTGAATAAAAGTTTTTCAATGAAGGACCTTGGAGAAGCTGCTTATATATTAGGCATCAAAATCTATAGAGATAGATCAAGACGCCTCATAGGTCTTTCACAAAGCACATACCTTGATAAGATATTGAAGAAGTTCAATATGGATCAATCCAAGAAGGGGTTCTTGCCTGTGTTGCAAGGTATGAAATTGAGCTCAGCTCAATGTCCGACCACGGCAGAAGATATAGAAGAAATGAGCGTCATCCCCTATGCCTCAGCCATAGGTTCTATTATGTATGCCATGCTGTGTACCAGACCTGATGTAAACCTTGCCGTAAGTTTGGTAGGAAGGTACCAAAGTAATCCCGGCAAGGAACACTGGACAGCGGTCAAGAATATCCTGAAGTACCTGAAAAGGACTAAGGAAATGTTTCTCGTTTATGGAGGTGACGAAGAGCTCGTCGTAAAAGGTTACGTCGACGCTAGCTTCGACACAGATCTGGATGACTCTAAGTCACAAACCGGATACGTGTATATTTTGAATGGTGGGGCAGTGAGCTGGTGCAGTTGCAAGCAAAGCGTCGTGGCGGGATCTACATGTGAAGTGGAGTACATGGCAGCCTCGGAGACAGCACATGAAGCAATATGGGTGAAGGAGTTCATCACTGACCTAGGAGTCATACCCAATGCGTCGGGGCCGATCAAGCTCTTCTGTGACAACTCTGGAGCTATTGCACTTGCCAAGGAGCCCAGGTTTCACAAGAAGACAAGGCACATCAAGCGTCGCTTCAACTCCATTCGTGAAAATGTTCAAGATGGAGACATAGAGATTTTTAAAGTACATACGGACCTGAATGTAGCAGATCCGTTGACTAAACCTCTCCCTAGAGCAAAACATGATCAACACCAGAATTCCATGGGTGTTCGGTTCATCACAATGTAACTAGATTATTGACTCTAGTGCAAGTGGGAGACTGTTGGAAATATGCCCTAGAGGCAATAATAAAAGCATTATTATTATATTTCCTTGTTCATGATAATTGTCTTTATTCATGCTATAATTGTGTTATCCGGAAATCGTAATGCATGTGTGAATAACAGACACCAACATGTCCCTAGTGAGCCTCTAGTTGACTAGCTCGTTGATCAACAGATAGTCATGGTTTCCTGACTATGGACACTGGATGTCATTGATAACGAGATCACATCATTGGGAGAATGATGTGATGGACGAGACCCAATCCTAAACATAGCACAAGATCGTATAGTTCGTTTGCTAGAGTTTTGCAATGTCAAAGTATCTTTTCCTTAGACCATGAGATCATGTAACTCCCAGATACCGTAGGAGTGCTTTGGGTATGCCAAACGTCACAACGTAACTGGGTGACTATAAAGGTAGACTACGGGTATCTCCGAAAGTGTCTGTTGGGTGACATGGATCAAGACTGGGATTTGTCACTCCGTATGACGGAGAGGTATCACTGGGCCCACTCGGTAATGCATCATCATAATGAGCTCAGAGTGACCAAGTGTCTGGTCACGGGATCATGCATTACGGTACGAGTAAAGTGACTTGCCGGTAACGAGATTGAACGAGGTATTGGGATACCGACGATCGAATCTCGGGCAAGTAACATATCGATAGACAAAGGGAATAGCGTACGGGGTTGATTGAATCCTCGACATCGTGGTTCATCCGATGAGATCATCGTGGAGCATGTGGGAGCCAACATGGGTATCCAGATCCCGCTGTTGGTTATTGACCGGAGAGTC